>NC_066544.1:6252523-6330023 GCF_024679095.1 Eriocheir sinensis
AGTAGACAAAAAATAATGATGAAACTGTCATACTAGCAGAGGTGGGCGCGGTACTGAAAAATCAGTAGCGCTGTTGCAGTTGCGGAATTACAGTCCCATTTTTTTTTCCCGGTGCGGTACGCGGTGTGCGGTACTGCGGTAGCGGTAGTCAAAATTAAAAAAAATACTTCTACCCTGGCTATCCAAACAAACATGCTTAAAATAGTACATTGCCTTAATTTACAATAGATTTTCCAAAATAAAAGCAATAATAAATCAAACAGCTACAAATGTACTTTTGGAATCAATTTATTTACTAGTTTAGTCTGTCTATTTAGTAATTAATTTTGAACAATAACTGGAAAGTCAGAATGATTGAATCACTGATTTTGATATGACTGATACCGATTGACTGATTGAGTCCGATTCACTGTAGGAAAAAAAAAAAAAAATTGTGAGCATGCCACGCTGTAAATGTCGTCCGAGAGTTTTCAAAGTGCCACAGGATTTTTTAATGCGGTATTTTCAGAAATTTTGCGGCAGTGCGGTACTTTTTTTGTGATGCAGTACTACCGCACTAAGTACCGCACTTGCCCACCTCTGCATACTAGTTGTAACCTATAGGATTAAATAAACAATAGTGTGTGAGAGTAGGGATTAAATTGACCTTGTGCACAATGACCATGGATTAAGTTCAGACTAAATATGCCAAGTTCAGTGGTCCAAAGCTATTTGCATTATTGAACAATGAAACACTATTTTCCATAGAAATTTATTATTAAAGTAGACACAATACATCAAATATAAAGTATTAAGATAAATGACAACCAATAATTTTGTGAGCATGAGATCCTTAAAAACATATCACACTCCTTAAGGCACATTCAAAGTTCATAATTGACAGTGTTACCACCACACTCCTTGTTTCTCCCATCATGGTGTTGGAACCTGTACTGCACTTCATATATTTGGAGCCAGGAACAAAGAGTTTGGTTACTTTAGTAGTGAGACAATTCATTAACGGCCAGGGTGAGGCATGTCTGCAAGATCATCACAGATGTGATGTACTCTAATGTGCAGCCAATCACTTGGATTATCATGCCTTAGGATGCCTGATAAACTAATACATTTCAAGAGCCCAGTGAAATAATGAAGACCTCTCTTACAGATGGTTCTCATATCAGCAGCCAATAAATGGTCATAACAGAAGCAAGTTCAATCCCATTTGATATCTAAATAAATTGAGTACAATAGCTTCTAGGCCACTTCCCATACAAATCTCAGGGTGTACCTGGTAACATATAATATTACTTAAGCTGATGGTAACCTGTTTACCATGTGACTTGATGCTAGCTGTTACTACATGGAAACTCACTATATGTCTAACATAAAAATTAGATCTGAAAAAGAATATCTTGAACTTTAAAATATTGGCAATTCTGTAGCTATGAAGCTGATTTAATGGCCATAATACAATTAACGTCAATGCAATTCAAGTTCTTTAAACAATGATCAGCAGATAAAACTTTTTGCCATAAAAAAAATTAACAATTTTTCCCTAATAATAAGTTCCACAGATTGTACTTTCATTTCACAGCCATTAACTTCCAAGCAATCCATTGTAGTCATCAATGCCTGTAAAAATGTCCTCTTTCAGTAGTTTGGTAACCTTCATTGTGTATTGGCACTAATATTAGTGTAGCTTAAGCACGCTTTGGTGTTTGTCAAAGTTGTCAGCATGTGGGAGGTGAGACATTTTCAAACTCAGTTCCCTAAGCAGTGATTAAACATTATCCAGTAAAAGTAAGTAAAAATATAATTTACAACTATTATATATAAATAAAAAACATCACTGTACATGATTGGACCCTTATTAATGAAAGAAAATAATGCAGATAACTAAATATATAGTGACTGAGCACATTACTTCTCAACAGTTATGCATTATATGGTTCGAGGCCAGTCTGTTGACATTTCAGGTAAATGCTGCATTGAACGACAGCCTTACAAATAAGGAAATATGTCTAGAATGACTACACTTCTTCACAAAATAAATCTCCAGTTTAATCAACCTTGAAAGTAATACTCCCATTGGGTGTTCATAATACCGAGGAAGAATGACTCAATTGTTGAACAATGAGTAAAGAGTCACTAAACATTTGGGTATGCTACAACAAATGTACATTACTACGGATCAGGTATAACAAACGTTTTTTTATTGATAAAATTAAGACACTACAACAAATGAAATGCTACTACACATGTGAAAGAATTCAGTCATGGGATGCCTTGAGCCCTTGTTGTGCATGCGCTGTGTTTTTAAAAGTTTGTATGAATCAGCGGTGGTTATGCATCTGCACAATTTTGCCTTCAGCAGAGAAATAAAAAGTCCTTTTAAAGTTATAATGCAATACACTTTTAGCCATAAGCTTGCAAAATAGCAAAAATCAATTACTTCTGAAATTCAGAAAGAAATAATTTCCCAGTGAGAAAATTAAAAAGTGTAGCAGATCTAAGTGTTGAGTATGGTATGGCTGAATCAACAATCTGAAAAAAAAAAAAAAAAAAAAAAAAAAATGCAGAAAAAGTAAGACGAACTTTTTTGTAAAGTAGTTCCCCCTCCTCCTTCCCTGCTTCATTCTCCACATGTTCCACCTCACAAACTACTCTTCTGTATGTCTTTTACTAACCTTCAAATCTTGGAAAACCATAAGAAACAATGTGGGCAGAAAATCGATGGAAAAAATAACAATGAAAGTGTATGAAAACAAGTATGGCCACTGGCAGCAAAATAGCCCAAAGCAATGAAATATGCAAACACATGGGGGTCATGGAGGGCAAAACCCCTCGATAGATGGTTAGGTATATAGTCACCTGCCTTTTAGTGATCCTATGGGGGTAGTGAGGGTCTAAGGTCCTTCATAGTAAAGAGAGTGAACACTCCTTTTGAAATTCAGCTCTGGTGAACTGAGGGACATTTCAGGCTGCTCTGCTAACCGTGTCCAAACATTTCATTGGTATTTTCACGCTCGTTTTTATTTTTAAGCTGTTCCCTAGTTTTCTAAAATGTTTGAAGACTAGTCAAGACATGTATAACAACATGAGTAGTTTGTAAGATAGGAAATGATATGCAGACATGTTAATAAAACCCTCTTTACCACGTTGGGTAACAACTTGGGTCTTGGTCGTAGGCCTGGAATGGATTGCCACAAATTATGTGTACTGAATTCAATGTATGCTAAAATGACTAATCTTACAAATGTTATTGTAGTTGTAGCATAGCCCACTATATTTTGGTTTTAAATTAAGGCTAATAGTACAGGGGTGCTTTGTGTTTTTGGGTCAGATAAAACACCACAGCAACAACATGGATCATCAAACAAGTGTGGCCTAGCTTGAATTGTGATAAGAAACAACAAAAAGAAGGAAAAAAAAGGCATCATTAGCATCAGAACCTCATTTCTCAATCAGACAATTGGAGCAACTGATAAGACATCCTACTTTCCAGAGAGAGAGTGTGTTTCAACAACAGCCATCTAGAATCATCTAGATCTAAAGAGGCTGACATAAATAGCAACCTCCCCCTTTCTCAATCTGTTACACTGAGGCTAAACTGTCCTCCCTATATACATAGTGAACCTTTCTTTCCAAGGTGTTTTTTTCTGCCAACTACAATAATGTATGGAACATTAGCATCTTGGTTTATGTGACTAGATTCTTTTGTCAGGCTACACAACAAAAGGCCATGCTTGACTTCTCTCTACATAATGAAAAGGCAATGCTTGACTTTCTTAGAAATTGTTGTGAGTATGTTTTATATGTAATAAATAAATAAAAACATGAGAAGGCACTAAATCAAAATATAAACAGTCCACACTCTCCTTCCAGTTCTTGAATGCCTGAGACATGTCAACAAACCCTCCTTCAACTGAATGCACTAAATATGCATCATTATCATCATCATCATCAAGGAATAGCAGGCCAAGGCATAACTTGAATTTCACATCACTAAAGATCAACAATTGCTTCATTTAAATATTATCTGCATTTTAATAAAAGTTAAGAGTATAGAAATATTCTTGGCAGTCAAAAAGGAACATACAGTGGGAGGAAAGAGCTACTAAGGATAAAGTTTATCCCCAGTTAACTCAGTACTTCTAATTAATCTTATTGACAACTTTGAATAGTTAACAATAAAATTGATACCCATAATTAGATGAACTTCGGCACACTCTGCCCAGCAACATTCCTGATGACAGGAATATTCTATTTTAAAATATCGTGCATACACACGACTTTGTGTTATTAATGCTTCTTTAACTTATTATGAACTTCCCTTCAGATTACAAATTATGCTAAAAAGACTTATATTACACCAAAAAAATGATCATCAGAGATTTGGAATTTATTCTCTAATTTCAATCATTTAATTCTCACTCTTGGTAGTTATCAAACAGGGGATTGCCTAAAGAAACTAAATTCAATGAACAGGAAAAGATAACTTACAATTGTCATCACTGCAGGTTACTAAATATTATCTAAATCCAAACACTTGGCACAAACCCATTGTATTCTTTGTGAGAAATTCATGATTTATATGCTAAATTTCAGTTGATTCAGCTGATAAAATTTCGTTATGGTTTGTTAGCATATTTTGTAATTAGTTTTTCATAACTGTAAATGAAACAAATTCCAGATTTGAGCAATGACAAATTTCCAATCTCATGTGTTTCTGCCACTGCTAAAATTACTATTGGAATGTATATTCATACAATTTATGCGTGTTCACAGCATCAATGACTCCTTTCTGAGTATAAAATTAATCTAGAGAAATTATAAAAAAACTTGTGGTACTAAAAACTACCTATGGATGAAAAGAAGAAATGGAACTGTGTACCAAGAACTTACTCTATAAGACTGATAAAACCTTTCATTTGCCTAATGCCATGAATCTAAAAGAGAAAAGATCCTTAGAAAGTCTTCTGATAAAATAATAATGCCTAGCAACAGAAGGCCTTCTCATTTTCAAGTATCATGACAATACCTAAAGCCTCCATACAACCCTATCAGACCCACAAGGTGGTGATGGAGTAACTGGCATCACACCTGGTTGCTGAGCACTGTGCGCAGGTAGTCCACACAGTGCTGCATTTCGTCATGGTCAGGCCGGCACTGCTCCATCCTGGAGAGCAAGACAAGCCAAAAGATAAAAATTATAAAAGGTGAAAAATGGATTAATCTAAACTGAATATGTACTTCCTATGATTATACATTGCATATGTATGGTTTGTAACATGCCCGGTTCAAAAGTCTCACTGAGATAAACAATAAAAAATATGAAGTTTAAAAGTACATGGGACCTCTCTCATGAATGTTATGCATCTGTAAAATCAAACATTCCCATTTCAAGTGTTAAGACAAGAACTCACTTTTTTAGCAAGTTCTCAAGTCTGTCTGGCATCAAAGTGACTTTCTTGAGTCCCTGGAGGCAGAGCTGAGCCAGACTCTTGAAGCAGGCTCGCCGGCAGTTGTTGTGCTGCGGGGAGTCCCAGATGGGGGTGGCCCTCACATAGGACCATGCCAGCAAAGAGTAGTCCACCAGACTCATCCACTGCTCAGCCTCCACTAGCTGGTTGCACTGCTCCAACAGGGTCCTCTGAAAAAGTCCATGTGTTACAGATGTACTAACAGAACAGTTTTCAACCTCCTTAAATATCATGTATGTCTGAGCCACTCTTTTTTTCTGGCATGACCTTGCCTGCAGGTACCAAGGATGGAAATAATTTATAATTAAATCTACAAGTCTTTAAACCTACCTGTCAAGACCTTTTGTTAAAATATCAACCCTTGGGTACTACGAATAACATCATCTCTTTAGCTTTGATGGAAATCCTTTGTACAATCTACATGGAAAGATTGTGGTATTTTAATGATAGTTGTCCTTCACATGACTCAGTCCCAATGTCATCATGAAAACAACCAGTACTTGACAAGGGCATGGGTGAAGTTTTCATGAGAAAGAATTGCAGCACTTTAGTGACAACTCGGGTAACAAAAGCTGCTTCCTGCCTCATTCATGTAGGCTGCCACAGAGAGATCTGTTTCACATCTCTCTGATATCTCTTCCTCGAATTCTTTTTTGTTTAACACCCTTATTTTCCCCTATAGGATTGAATGATCATTTCTCTCTAACATACCTGGATTTATTATGGTTGCACACTTTTTTTCTATTATGCAAAAGATGGACCCAATCAAGGAACTAACTAAGGAAACCATAGCCCTAATCACTGCTCTAAAGGAGACAGGCCACCAAACAAAAACAATAACTGAGCTTATGAGCGTAGAAGTTGAAAATTAAAAAATGGCTGACCAGGGATGACCGGGAGGATGTGGGATGGTGAGACACCAACCCAGAAACTAAGGTCTAGTCATTTCAGAAAAACGTTTAATCATGAAATGAACATTATGAAGCATGCAGTGGAGGCTAACCCTCGTGTTACAGCTTGGGTGCTGAAGAAAACAAACCCTGGGATGTCTGGAGAAGTGTCCGAGCAAAAAGTCCCCTAGCTTGCCTGCACCAGCCACAAACCAGTCACCAAACTGCTTCTTTTGGCTCACCTACACCAGTAAATATTTGACCTGAATTGATGCAGACTGGGTGGGTGTATTATGGTCAGATGAGGAAACCTTTACTGTGATCTATAACCACAGAAGTGCAGTGCAGCCACACACAGGAAGTGATCCTCTCGACTCATGTTACCTGGAACCCACAGTTAACCCGTTGACTATGGATTTCCTACAAGAAGACATCACCAAGCTACAGAAATGGAACAAAAAGTGGCTGCTACAATTCAATGAAGAAAAATGTAAAGTCCTGCACCTTGGGGGGGGGATATCCAGCATACCAATACCACATGGGAAACACTCCACTATCAATCACAGAGGCAGAGAAAGACCTGGGAGTATATATTACCAGGCTACCAGTGAAAGCTAAATCCATGCCAATTGCAGCAGACGGGTTAAACATCTTGATTCACTTATGGTAAGGGGTAATCTTGCTGATAAGAGGTTTGTAGACCTTGTCATCCTTCCCAGCAATAAAAAAATAAGGTCAGGCATGTATCTTGAGCTCCTATGTCACCATCTGCCTGAGCTCACAGGGGTCAGTGTTTCAGCAAGACAATGATCCTACTCACACCGCTATATCCATCACCACCAAGCTTGAGGATTGCCATGCATCCTTTGTAAGGGATTCACAAGGTAACAGCAAAGACCTCAGTCCCAATGAAAAACTCTGGATGCTCATAAAGTATCTCCTGGGGTGGGATGTGAGCTCTTTCCTTAAGCTGGAGGCTGCCTTTCTAGAGTTTAGATTTAATACTCTTTTCCAGACCATCATGAACCTCACCCTGAAGTTCACCCAATGCCATGAAGAAGCATTAAAGATGACCTACTATATACTAAACATAATACATAAATTATCCCTATTTGGACTAATTCTTATATTTTAAGTTATGTGTATACACTGTGTATACACTGCATACTTTGGCCAAATATTGCATGAAGTACAAAAAAATACAGCATGTTCTTGTGTATTAATGATACTTATTAGCGTATAACTTTCTGTAGCCTGTGGCACTTTTCCAACTACCGTACCACCTCTAGATATAAGGAAATTAGTGACAAGGTTTGATATATAGAAAGACCTTTACCCCGGTAGCAGCGACGTGCCAAATTTGTGGCTTTACCATGTAGCAGCAACGGGCCAAATTTGTGCCATGATATAAACCTCCCAAAATAGATGATACATAAACTGATCACAAATGCTTTGATATATATTATGAAATGGTTTGTGTGAGTGATGATTTTTTCTCATTTTTCTCGCTTAGAGGGACCATTAAGAAATATGATCCCCACTGCCACCGGGTTAAATATCTTTATCTTGACGTCACTATCTTCATGTCCTTAAATTTACCTTGAAACCCGCAAGGTGTGGAGCTGCCTTGTTATAGGCTGGAGAGTCTGTTTTGGAGGCAAGCCTTGAAATGGGTAAAGCCTTGAACACACACTTCTTTTGTAGATTTAGCTTTTCTTCCATCTGCTTCAAGTCTGGCTCAGGCAGTATGTCCGAAATCTCATCTGTAGATCAGAAAGAGCAGAAATGCATTCAGAACCACTACCTGAACTTTTAATAGTCACCTCCTGAAACAGATAATGCTGGATATACCAAGACCACTGGAAATATGGTATCACAGTGTATGGTAAAACATGACAAGCTAAATAATGTCTCCATTTTCAATTTCCCAGTGACTATCATTGACCACACAATGGAAAGTGCACAGGTTGCTCTGAGGCAAGACCATTAAACAATACAATCTCCATAGTTGTAACATCATAAATGTATATTGGTTTTGGTTACTAAAGATAATGGTGATGATTGGTTTAAAATATGATTAGGAGTTAGCAAGGGTTGGGTAATAGTTCAGCTGTTATTCAGTATCTATGTGGATGGAGTGATGTAAGGAGTCAGGACCAGTATGTTAAGGTGAAAGTTGAGGGCAAAAGCTAGGCTGCATATGACCTCAGTGCTCATCTCCATCTCATTGGCCTCTGAGCCCATGGTGGGTAAGAACCCACTACCCCAGAGCACAGGGCAAGTGTGACATCCATGTTACTCAGGTTTCTCACGGTACCTATATATCAATCAACCCTAAAGGGAGGATGAACAAACTACCCTGAGCCAGGATCAAACCTAGGCCAGCAATTTATAGCTAGGTGCACTAACCACTACACCACGGATGTGCCATGTATGTCAAGAAGGTGTTACTATGGTAGACAATGGAAGCAGCTAGGATATCTCAAACATAATGCATAATGATGACAAAGTTCTTTTAACAGAATCAATGGAAGGCCTATACAGGAATAGCCTCATAAAGGTAGTTGAACACTATGGCATAAAAGTAAATATTGAAAAGGTGGTAGAAAAAAATAATAAAGAAAGAAAAGGAACAAATGGGTTCCCAACTGGTGGGCTGTGACCCAATGAGGGATCGATGAGGATTGAATGGAGGGGTTTCAAACCCTTCCCAGAAAAGGTCTGGAAGAATGATTTTCATAGCTTATCCTTTTGAAATTGTTTTCTATGCTTTTATTCTGCTGGTGAGTGTAGAGAAGGAACATCAGGCTATCTTTTGGAGGTATGTAAAAGTTGGATATGGGTGAAAAGTAGTGTATTAAAAAATGTGTAAAACAAGGTTCAAGATTTTGGGAAAAAGGTCATAAGTGCAAGATCATTCGGAACCGTTGATATGGAAGCTCTCTAAGTGGTGGATGAGTTTAAATATACAAGAGAAATGACTATTAAAAGTGGTAGTTGTTGTAGGAGAGAATTGATATACTGGAGTGTAAGGTCTCTAGGGCAGAATGCTGAAACTGGGTTAAAACCTTTAAACATGAGAATAAGTGGCACTCATGGTGAAATGGGATCCAAAGCTGATTGGTAACCCTACCAGTTCACAAACATGTCACACTACCGAGAGGTTTTATAGCTTTATCTATAGCTCAATAAAAATTTGCTGTAGTCTCTTTTTTTTTTAGTTAGAAATAATAATTAGGAAAAGTTTTAAAGGCACAGTGTACCTTTGAGCTCAGGGTGTCTATCCAGCACATGACTCAATACATCCACCAACTGGTTTTGAGAGAGACCTTTGATTGCAACCTCTGGAGGGGACTGTGAAGGGGAGACAGTCAAGCTCCGGCACTTCTTCAAGATTGGAGACATCTGCAGCATTTTCTGAAAAGGAATACAAGTTAATGGACCAAGTTGTTATTATTAATAGTACTATGAATGAGATGTTGTTTTAAATATTAGCTGTGGGACTTTCGATCATATTTAGACATAGTGCATGAATCTCAAGTTTGTACAACTCACCCCCCTAAATCAAATGTTAACTACATTTTTTCCATTTTTTATCAGCTTAAATTCACATGACAGAACCACTGCTGTCCCACTCTTTTATTTAACCTCTGCTGTCCCACTCTTTTATTTAACCATTGCCGTCCCACTCTTTTATATAACTACTGCTATCCCACTCTTTAATATAGATTATATACCTACAAGCAGCTACAACGCTCTGTGCTGTTCTTAGGAGCGTGCCCGTGGCTTTATCGCTGTGTAGCTGCGTTAACAACCTCGTGGTTACGAGCACCGCAGGCTTTACCACACAGGTCAACCAGAAGGCATACCAGAGCGATAACTGAAGAGGCCGGGCCGGCAACGGGCATCAAGTGCTCGCGCGGTGATAAGTTACACTGTATTGTCCTTGCGAGACTGGGGGGCGTGGGTACCCCCTGCACAGTGCATCCAGGGGGACCATGGGGAGGCCAGCCACAAGAAGTAACCACAATTTACAGCCAGCCCGCACCTCCAGATCGGGCTGGCCCACGGGACTCCCGAACCCCTATGGGCCCCTTTACTCGCCTTATCGTAAGCATGGTAAAATCCTTCTTTCATATGTCGGACTGAGGGCGGTACTTATCCGCATTTCTTACTCTGCCCTCACTCCCGCGGGAGTGCTCTTGGACCCGCACGCCTTCTCCATTGGGACGGAACCCTACTCACCTGGGCCAGTCCTAGGCTTAAGCTAGAGTTCGCACTGTGTATTTTATTTAAACAGTCCTTTGACACTCCCACCATTTAAACCTGTAATGCCATGACTATCGTCACTTCGATATGGTCTGCAGCGCTCGACAAGAATGTTTACGTGCCAGTTGTACTGCGAAGCACACAGCTTTCCTGCGAATCTTTGCACCAGGACATCAATATAATTGCTACATGCAAGCTGGGGTGCGCCTTACAAGTGCGGTACGCTGCCTGGGCGGAGCTTAGAGGCATTGCGTGGGCAATTTGAACGAGTTTTTATTTTTTATTTTTTTGGAAAAAAACAAATATATCCCAGATATGGGCGAGGTCGGATACAGTGTACCTGGATAACTGAGGGTTTACTGTATAAATAAACTTGGGTGGGACAGATCCTGACAAAAGACACGGTACCGTGTCAAAATTCATGTATGTATTCAGGATGGGATGTCTCACCACACTGGGCCAAGCCACAGGGCTCAAGTTAGAATCGAAAGACTATAGGTGTGATGCACAAGAGCCCTCAACCTGATATACGGTAACTGATATGGAATAAGGTCTATATGAACTACTGCTGAATTCCATCAACTGTACAGCTCCCCTGAGCTGTGCTACTGCCACATCACCCCCATCACTCTCCTCAGAGGAGCTCACTACCCCACCCCTCTCTCTCTCTCTCTCTCTTATTTACGTTATAATATTTTTTGATTGGCTGTGCAGAACGCGAGAGTGAGACTTACGTAAGTCTTCCAACGTGGCAAAAGGGTGAATGGTGCAGCACCATCGTATGAGCCACGTTGCCAAGCGAAATGGAATAAAATCATTCCAAATATAGATAATGCATGTTCATAGAATGCAAATCAGCAAATCAATAAGCAGTGACCTGTTCCTCATGGTAAACTTCTTAGCTCTTGGGTGGCTTCTGCTGCCATTCTCTACATAACAATTGTTATACTACACACTTATGATAAAGTTGGTCCCCTCTTTAATTATGGAAGTACACCAGTAACACCCAACTCACTCGTCTGCTTTCCATAAGCTCCTTGGGTGAGGCATCAGACAGCTGCAGACGCTTTCTAGGGGAGGAGCGAAGAATAATCAGGCCTTTGCCGGGGGACCTCTTGATGGGAGTCTTATCTGTGCGTTTGATGGGACTCTCAATGGGTATAGGAGACCACTCAATGGGCAATGACCTCCTACCCCGCCCTCTGATGATCAGCTCATCTGGTGAAGGTGTCAGGGAGAGGTACGAGGATGGCAAGTTGACTGTGGCTGACCAGGTGAGGTTGTTGTCCATATTACCTGCAGTTTTGAAAGTATCAGTTACCTTAATCTTAACCGTATCTTGTTATAAAAATTTTCACTGATGCCCATGTGTCCTGCAAAAGTCATAGAACTATTATGGCAGGTTTTGAGCAAAAACAGTTGTGAGGAGACCCAGCCCCCAACAACAGTCTCTTACAAAGCAGGAACTATATGCCTTTTAGCTTACCTCTTAGGGCATGTATAGAATATGAAAAACAATTTCTTAATCTCTATATAAATTTATGTAAGTTTCATAAGTCCTTTTTTGTGCCTTGCTATTGAGACAGGTGAAATTTACATTTATATATTATTATTAACAAATCAAGTGCCTGACAACTTTTAACGGCTTTGTCAGCCAAGAAGTTTCAACTCATTGCAACTAAAATAGTAATCTCTTCAAATTTCCTCTCATGTTTTCATAACTGTTCCTCAGTGATAGCAATTAGTACCTATCTCCACAAGAAGAAGCATCATGTTTAACCCAGAAATGAAGTATGTCTCTTTAAAATAAACTGCTCTAGTCTCCTATATAATATAAAAAAAATGGTGCTAACTACTGGAATGAGTTGATGATTCTGGAGTAATGCTAATATACCAATGAAATAGTGTCATCCACTGGAGTGAATTGAGTATAGGCTATATCAGGAAGGTACAGATTTGCTCTAAGTCCCTCTAAACTTTCAATAGGAGGTAATTTTCCACAATTTTTCGGATAGAGATCAACTCAGCATATGACAGACCCTCTGGATGAATGCTTTGAGATTTCTGCAGGGAGTAAGGTAAATAGGTATCCAGAATTACACTCAATTCAAGTTGGCAGGAAGAGGCTACTAATGAACCTGAGCTATATAACTCTGCATTTTCTCAAACTAGCAGTAGGACAGCCCGGGTTTCATCATGGACCCATTGTGGAAATGCAGATCTGTGCACCAGTTAGAAGTGTCCCTGATGTCCTTCAGCACGCAACTGAAGAGTCGTGGTCCCTCATCCGTAAAACTTGTGGCATGAAGGAACCTAAGATGTTGACTGACTGCTGTATTTGCTTTTCTGTAGTAAGTGCGGTTAAATCAAGGGTGCATCTGGCCTTTCATTCCTCCTTTGGTTGGTATTGTTGGGTTTAGGACGTGCTTCTCTAGGATTTTCCATGTGTATATTTTGCAATGTCTCCCCCTTCATCTTTGCAGCAAGTAGAGTTCCTGAGGTGCATTGATTTCATTTCAACTTTCTGGATTTATTGCAAAATATGATGTGTCCAAAGGGTTCTGATGACTAATGATTCAATTATTACTCAAAATTATGGAAAACTACCTCCAATCAAAAACTTTCAGATATATAGTGATCTATGTATAGAAAATTCTGGAGGGCCTGGTGCCAAATGTGGGTCTACAAGAAAATTCCCACCCAAGGTAAGGAAGACTGCTACATGAAGGGTGCACAGGGCAACACTCAGAGGCGCTGAACTTCACATACAGCAGAGCGCGCCTCTATGACTGCCTGCCATTGGAGATCCAGGATATAACCAGAATATCAGTGGACGGAATGAAACACAACAGACAAATGACTCAGTGGACTAAAGGATGAGCCACCAGTACCAGGTTACACAAGCTCGCACCACAACACCCTCCCTGAAGTCACCCATAGGGTAGAAATTGGTCAGAGCCCTGAAACTTGTGGAGGGCCACCTCAGCCATGCTAATAACAAGCGAAATAAACCAAAGTAAGTAACGTGACACAAAGATTAACCTTCTGGAGTTATATCAGAGGGACGGGGTCCACCTTTCACGGGAAGGGGTTCAGATCTTGTCTGATGCCCTTGAACGTGGATTGGGGGCCCTGCAGGTTTTTTTAGGGTTGGTAAGAAGGGGCCTAAGATGGCAATACCTAGTGGGAACATTAAATGTAGTAATAATGATAGCAGCTGCAGGGTAAAGCAAGGGGTAGGTCTAAATGCGTACTATACAAACAGTAGAAGTATTAGGAATAAGATAGATTTATTGCGGGGAAAGGCGTGCATAGAGAAATTTGATATGATAGCGATCACAGAGTCATGGATAAATAATGGATAAATACTGCAGACAGGCACTTTCTCCCTGAATTAGAGATTGAAAGGTATAGGTTACGTATTCCACCAAGATCGAATAGGCAGGACCGGGGGTGGGGTCACTCTCTTCGTCAGGGAAATCTTAAGTGTGTCATTAACAACTAAATCAAGGTAGATAGTAATACAGAATCCCTCTGGGTAGAAACAATAGGTAGGAAGGAGAAGCTTGTCATAGGAGTACTTTACAGACTGCCCAACCTTAACAAGGATAGTAGCCAACCCCTTTTACAGGAAATTAGCAGGGCATCAAGATATAGGAATTTGTGTGTAATTGGGAATTTTAATAATAGGAACATAGAGTGGGATACTTTATCAGACCAGGAGGCAC
This sequence comes from Eriocheir sinensis, assembly GCF_024679095.1. NCBI lineage: Eukaryota > Metazoa > Arthropoda > Malacostraca > Decapoda > Varunidae > Eriocheir > Eriocheir sinensis. Next base: position 6,266,876 of record NC_066544.1, read on the forward strand.
AGGATTTGTTAGATGTGATACAGGATAGTTTTTTTAAGCAGTTAGTTGGAACACCAACGAGGGAAGTAAATATTTTGGATTTGTTGTTAACTAATAGAGAAGACATAATTAGCAACATTGAGGTTAGGGATTCATTAGGTAACAATGGCCATAAGGAAATTAGATTTAATATCAAATGGGAGGACAGAGTCAGCAGTAACAACACATTAATATCTGACTTCAGGAAAGCAGACTATGAGGGGTTAAGAAAGCAGCTGCAAAGGATTTGGGGAGTTTTGGTGCCCACACTACAGAATGGACATCAACTTGCTAAAATCAGTTCAGAGGAGGATGACCAAGATGATTCAGGGGCTGAAGAACCTCCCATATCAAGAGAGGCTGAAACATCTCAACTTACTTTCACTAGAAAGACGAAGAGTGCAGGGAGATCTGATAGGAGTATTCAAATGGGTCAAGGGTTACAACAAAGGTGATATAAGTAAAGTACTGAGAATTAGCCAGCAGGATAGAACATGCAGTAATGGATTTAAATTTGAAAAGTAGATTTAGGAGGGAAATAGGCAGGCATTGGTTTAATAATAGGGTGGTGGGGGAATGGAACAGACTCAGCAATCACATAGTAAGTGCAGGGACGATAGCTTGTTTCATGAGTAGACCGGATAGCTACAAGGACGAGGATGACAGGTGGTAGTGGGGGGGGGGGGGGGTCTGGAGCTGCCCTGTGTAGGCCATTAGGTCTCTTGCAGTCTCCCTATGTTCTTGTTTTTATGTTATAAATTGAGACAGGACATCAGAAGATAACTAATCCGTGTACTACAACTGGGACACACACACACAGCTTGGTCATTTGAAGCATTGAGCTGTGGAATGGACAGGAGGATGAGGTGGTTTGTGCAAGAAACATTCATGATTTTAAGGAAAAGTTGGATAAGAGCGGATATGTAGACGGGAAAGCGCGAGCGTAGCTCTTTCCCCGCATGTCACAACTAGGTAAATACACACAGTTCTAGGGTAGATTGAAGCCACAGGTATGCCTCACCTGGAGGGGTTTGGTGGAGGGTGATGGTGGTGGATCGGGGCAGCTCCTCAAGAGCACCACGTGTGCGGTGGGCCACAGGTTCTCCTCCACCTCCCCCATTAGCCTCGGCCATGATCCTGGTGCTGGGGTCTGGTGCACACCCGAGCACGCCACCACTCTGCTGTCCTCCTCAGGTCAAATCACAAATCACTTCAGAAATAACGTTTATCAGATGGCTCATTGACTGCCTAAGGCCACCTGTATGACGGGCACAGCCAAGGTGACTCGCTCAGCAGTGGTGCACAGCCCTCATGATGCACAGCGGCCCTTCAGGTAAGTGAAGCAAAGTATACTTCCTCCACTGCTGATGGCGGGCTCGTGTCTGCTCTTGTTCGTCTCTCCCCACAACCACTTGTTGATATTCTTCGAGCCTGCCACAGCCTGCCACCCGCCGCCTCGCAGCACCGGTGGCCTGTGATGGTTTCCTGCCCCTAGGATGCCTGTCCTCAGACGACGCGCCGGGCAGCCCCAAGGTTAGGCCAGGAAGGTTTAAAAGGAAAATGTAAACAATGGTCGAGGGAGACACAGGGGACGCCGTCCTTCCCGCCAAACACTCGTCCTGCCTCCGCCAATCACGGGGCGCGCCGGGGGAAACCTATGACAAGACGGGGACCTCCGGCCAATCACAGGGCCCCCTAAATGAGGGACGTGACGTAATGAGCGACTTTGACCAATCACAGTAAGGTTCACCAAACGCCGATATTTTTTTTCCCTAGCCAATCATATCGAAACTATTTCATTCGGTGTATATAATAGTATGTATAAAAATGGCAATAAATGGTCGTATAAAAGAATGATTGACTGGTAAAATGAAGCTATACCCATCAAAATGAGAGAAATAATAGCAGACTCCTGCGTTCTTATGTTCTTATGTCTCCAAGGCGCACTTCATTGTCCACTCCCATATGTAGTCATAATGTAATTTGATGTTTAGAATGATATATATTCTGCAGTTAAAGCAGCCTCATGTGTGGGGCCTGAGCCAGCTGCTGAGTGCTGACCCTGCTGCAGCGTGGCCACGTGCGCGGGGCAGGGGGGCAGCTGGGGCCGTGACGTCATCGTGGATCAGCTGTTGCCTGTTTAAGTTGCCAGTGCGTTCCCTTTTTAAATGCCCGTTTATTTTTTCAGTCTTTGTGTACCATGTATATGCGATTAACAGGCTTAGGGAAAAGTCTTAAGGTACGTAAAATTGATAGGGGGTAATTCAAGGATCATTGGGGTCAAAATGTGTATTTGTATCTTTACATAACGACGAAAATATGACCAAGCCTCCGTTCGTCCCTAGGAATCGCTCGACATAAAAAAAGATCAAGGGCATAAAATAACGTTAGTAAAGAGTGTGTAGTGCGGCGACTAGCATGATGGGTGAGCCTCTCCCTCTGCGAGTGGGGTACCTCTTTGGCCGACTGGTTATAAGGAGTGGCTCTCCCGTCTCGCTGGTCGCGGGTTCGATCCACGTACGGCGCCGGCAAAACCTTTCCTTGTCTGGATTCATTTCTCGTGTTTTTCGTTACACGCAGAGGTCGTGTTGGAGTGTAGTAAAGAGAAAATTCTGGCATTACGCTGGTGGCAAGGCGGTGCATGGGCATCCTGTGATTCTGTTGTGTCACCCCGAGTGGGTAACAGGTAGAGTGATGGCCTATGCTCTCTGAAGTTCATGAAAAAATGGGAAATCTCAACACACAGAAAGTAATCTACATAGGAATGGGGAGCCGTGTAGTGTGGCGACTAGCCTGTTGTGGGTGTTGTCCCTCCCTACAGCGGTCTATGTGCGAGAGGGGCGAGTCTGAGTAAACAAATGCCGAGGCGAATGAACGCCGTCGCGGCGCGACTTATGTTCGGAGGCGATTTTGACCCTATGTATATTTTTACCTCGGGACGTACCCTACACCATCAGAAGCAGAAAAGCATGGAGATTTAGGATCTGGGCTTATAAAAGTGATGCGACGAAAACAAGCTGAGTACTGAGGAGTTGAAGGGAAATAAGTGCAAAAATATGTGTATTCCCTACTTCATTTAACTCTGATTTTCGTATATGTATTTTTACATTATTGTTACAATTTTATGCTAGTGTGATGCAAAATTTTCTCAGGAAGATGATGGTGGTCTCAGTTTTTCTTAAAAATTAATGTTGGGGTCAGGAAACAGGGTGGGAGTGAGGTGTGTGAAGTTATCGGTTTTGGATGAACTGGGCACACCCACGGCCCCAGGCCGACTTCACTCGGCACAATACAGGGAGACAGGGGACGAGTAGTCTAGTATGCAAGTATGTGGGATCACCACGGAAAGGAAGAAGAAAAAGAAGACTCCAAAACCAGACCAGGACCAAATGTTCTGTAAGTTTTTTTTTATTTTTATTTTATTTTTTAGGTTGTGTGCACAACTCATCAAGTTCAAGCTCGGGGCCGAGTTGGAGGCAAAGCAAACCGCGCCTCTTCTTCTTTTGATCTGCTCCGCGTTGGTGCCGCAAGACAGACTTTCTGCCGAAATGCCATCCACTAGTGCAGTGGTGGGGTGCAGCAATAAAGCGAACAAGTTCCCCGACAAGTCGTTTTACAGACTACCAGCTACCTACAACCAAATAGTAACCCTTCGTGCAAAGGTCTGACCTGGGAGAAATCCCAAGTCATATGTGACATCAAGATCAAGCTTAAGGGCGAGCAAGAGCAAGAGACAGGCGGTCGTGGGATGCTGACGTGAGGGCTCAGCAGAGCCGTATTATCAGGGGACGTGTAAGTATGATAGAGTTTTATGAAATGTTTCTTATTGTTCTTCTCCACAACCATCAAAACTTGGACGGTCACGTAATCTGTACATAGATTTTGGACAATATGTTTGGTGCCAAGCCGCCTCCGTGTGGCAGGGAGATGAGGCTTGACAGTAGTCCGGAAATGGTGTCAGAATAATAAAAGAAGTAAAATCAGAAGGACTTGCAGCCTTATCATCCCTTTACGTAGGTAAGGTTGGTCTCAGTTTAATTGGGTATTTCGGTAAACAGCATCCTCAAGCTATATAATTCTTAGCTGGCTCATAATGTTGATCTTGTTATTCTTTATTCTTTATTGGGTTTACAGGCCCCATTCCACCCAAAGATGCTCTATAAGGTCTCCAGTATTATTCAACAATAAAATACAATCTTGCAAAACAGTAAACAATATAGATTTCTAAAGCACACACACACACACACACACAACACAAGAATATCACAACCCTATCAGAGTAGTAGAGGAATGATAATATTCCCTCACAGCCGATATTACATGAATGCAAAAATATAAATGTGAAGTACAAAGAATATAAATATCTGAGGCTACTTTCATATACAAAATAATATTAGATTATATCCTTTTGACTTAGTACTACACTTAACACACTAAAAATATATATCATTTTGCGTTAATATGTCACTTTACATACTAGAAATGTAAATCCTATTCACTTAATACTACACTAAATATACCTAAATATATAGAATGTATATAAATATCTAATGAGATCATGCGATGAATTTATGGGTCAATCAGAATATCACATTATTTTTTGGAGAAAAAAAATACATAAGAAAATCTATATTAAAATTAATTTTAGCGCTGTACGCCAAACGGAAAAGATCCGAATTTATTAATACTAAATCAGAATGATTGGCATTTCTTCGCCTAGCAATTATATTACAACACACCACAAACAATGAAAACAAAACAAACTAACACACCACAGAAATGCACGTTTATAACATAATACAAAAAACTGGGAAAAAAATCAAATCATAATATCTGTGATACGCATAGTTTCCATATCATAAGCATCAGTAATTAAATAGGTCTTCAGCCTTTTTTTAAATACGACTACATTAACACTATCTTTAACATCTTTTGGCAATTTATTAAATAAGCTAGGTGCACAATTACTAAAAGCTCTAAGCCCAATGTCTGTGTTATAGCGAGGTTCATGCAGCCTATGTTCATCTGACACATGTCTTAAAACCACATTTGTTCCTAATCTGACTGGCTGTAACAACTGTCTGAGGTACTCAGGTTTACCCGTCATGATTGCCTGATACGTTAAGACACATATTTTGAACACAATTCTTTCCCTAATAGGCAACCAGTGCAAACCAATCAGTGAGGGGGTCACTCTATCATAGGGCGACAGCCTTTTTATCAATCTCGCTGACTTGTTCATTATAAGCTGCATTTTTCTTAACTGATAACTAGGTAAATTATAATACAAAGAATTACAGTAATCTAATCTAGTAATGACATAGTTGTGTATAAGCATCCTTAGGGACTTTTCATCTAAATATCTTTTTATAAAAGCTATATTCTGTAAATTAAACCTAGCAAGCCTTACAATCTCATTAATTTGATCATTGAAAGTTAAATGTTTATCTAATAACACCTAATTCCTTTACCTTATTAGCTACATCAATAGTTTTACCATGCACAGTCAAACTCTGAAACCCATTCATTCTTCTTATGATCCCTCTGTTTCCAATAATCATACACTCAGTTTTATCTTCATTTAATTTCAAATGCTTCCCATCCATCCATTTTTTAAGCTCAACCATTACTCTAGTTAGACTATTTTCAGCATCCTCAATATATTAACAGCCAAGTAAAACTGAGTGTCATCAGCAAAAAGATTGAAGGTAACGCCATGCTCACTTAGTAAATATGAAAGCTCAATAGTATAAATACAAAAAAGTATAGGTCCTAAGACACTACCCTGAGGAACACCTCTTCTAAGTGCCCGATGCTCAGATAGTGAGCCACCCACTTGTACACAGTAATTTCTATTTCCCAAATAGCTTTTTAAATACTCAAGTGCCCTATGTGTCACACTAAATGCTTTAAGGTCCTCAAGTAACAATTCATGGACAACCGTATCAAAAGCAGCACTCAATCAAGTAATATTAGTACACCAAACTTTCCCTGATCCAACCACGCAAGAACATCATTTGTTACACTACACAGAGCAGATTCTGTAGAATATAACTTCCTATAGGCAGACTGCTTATCAGGTAAGGCATAGATAGTCAATAAATATCCCAATAATTGATCTAAAATTACATTCTCCACTATCTTAGACAAAAATGAAAGGTTAGAGACAGGTCTATATGAAGAAAGGCTTTGAGGATCAAGTTTACTTTTCAAGGTGGGTCTGACAATTCCCAGCTTTTCACTCTGAGGAAAAACACACTGCTGGATACTTGAATTTATAATGCATAAAATAAATTTTAAGAGCTCATAGAAGCTTCCCTCACTAGCTATATCAGATAGGGGCATCGGATCATTCGCACAGTACGTTACCTTAATAGTTTTCATTAAGTCACGTAACTTCTCAATACTAATATCATGAAAAGATGACAAGCCAACATAGGGGATATCAGGCAAATAATTTTGAAGCCCATAAATGAGGCAGCTTGATAGTAATGAAGTTAGGGGGTTATTTCTGATTATGGCATTTTGTCAGAGGGCCATTGGTCAGGTTAAGATAGGTTAGGTTAGGTTAAGTTTGGTCAGATTAATTGGATCAATTGAAGAATCACCCCCCCAGAGTTCCCAATTGAAGATTCGCCCCACCAACTCTGCTCAACTGAAGAATCGCCCCCCCCAACTAGAAATATCGGAAATTATATATTATATTTGGTTTAGGCCATTTGTTATGCATAATCTTATATTCTATATATCGCATTATTTATAACTAATAGTTTTATTGTTATGTAAATGTATACTAAATGGGTGTGAGAATACACAGCATATGTGGAGCACTATTTTTTGCATTTTTAATAGGGAATTGAGTGGAAAAATGAATACACTGATTTTCAAATGCATTGGTAAAAATCGGTCGCGCCACATAAATTCCTGCAGATTTGAGTGAAGAAAGTCGATGTTGTTTAAGCCAATTGATCACAGACAAAGGATCCTCAGTCAGCAGAGGGAGCACGACAGGCTTGAATGTGTCACGGGCCATGTCGAACAATAGACAGAATACATGAACCCAATGGTGCTAAAACTGATCACAAGTTGTGTCAGGTTAGTCAAAAATGTTAGGGTGAGGTTTTGATCCTCTGATGTCAGGTCTACCGGTGAGGTTTTGGCCGCCCGCTGTAGTCCTGTCATCAACTGAAGAATTGCCCCCCCAACTCTGCCTAACTGAAGAATCGCCCCACCAGAGCGGTCTGGGGGGCAATTGTTCAATTGATCCGATTGATTAATTATAATTGCTTTCGATAAATATGTGTGATGCATTTAATGCTGCGCCATTGTGTTGCTGACACGTGGTTGAGGCAGCGGCGGTGGTAGAGTCCGCTGTTTTCACGTCTTGTAAAAGGTAAAGTTGCGATCAGATGCTATCGCTGCGCATGGCTGCGTTGCTCAACTCCATTCCATTGGCCTGTGACCTGTGGCAGGATGGAACCCATCACCCTGACACAGAGCCAGTGTAACATCTAAGTTATTGCAGTTTACCTTTCCCAGGTGTCCCCAGGTACCCATTTATTGACCATTCCAAAAGGAAGGGTGAACAGTTGGGTGGGCTGCATACTGACTGCCCAGGCCAGGAATCAAACTCAGGCCCACAGATTCATAGTTAAGTGTGCTAACCACTGCAAAGTGGAGCCGTAAGGATATTATTGTACTCTGTACAGAAAAGACTTTTGAAGATCACTGATATTATGTACAATATGAAAGAATCCCTAGAAGTTTTACAGTTTGCAGAGTTGTTTATTATTGTATCGAAAGAGTTTCCTTTCTTTCATCATACACTTTTGTATTTTGTATACCTCTCCTCATTTCTTACACCTGAACATGCCATATGTTATTTACAAGCAATTTGTAAGCAAATTTACCAGAATTATGCATGCAGTTCCTAGCTTACCAAAACCAGTGCAGTAATTATTTTATTCTTCAGCAAAATGGCGGAAGTCAAGAATGCACTAAAAGAGGCCAAAAAGGCCATGAAAGATAATGACTTTGAGGCCGTCAGCAAATACTGTAAGGTGAGTGGCCAGTGAATGTGCATACTGTGATGTTATATGATCATTGTATATGTGACAGGAAATGTTTTCACAATCATTTCAAACTGAAGCTTTATCTTTAATAACATTATGTATTCTAATATAAGTTTTCTATATTTATATATTTTTATTTATTTAGTGTTTTTCTTTCATTCATATATTGATAATCAAGGTAAATTATTAATTAACTAATTTGGTTATATATCTATAGTGATATATTCATATTAATTTATAGTCTATCATTTGTAACAAGGCTGTGTACTTGAGTTGTATGCTGAAATGAAATGTAGTTAAAGCTGAACCCTTTGCATTCTTATCCTTCAGACTTTATATCTGAAAGTAGTTATTTAGAATAAGTTCTACTTAGATAACATTCATAACTTCTTAAATCTACAAAATTTGTTCACAGTTCATTGAAGAAGTATTAAGATATGTTTTCAATGATGAGTTTTCAGTTAAATAAAAGAAGTATTTTTCTGACAGATTGCTTTGAAGCATGATCGTAAAAACTACAATGCCTTGCTGTTCTTTGGCCGTGCATGTCAGGAACTAGGCAAGTTTGAAGACTCCAAGAAGGCTCTTATGGTAATTATGCACCCATGGATTTCCTAACAATGTATCAGAAAATTTAAACATCTTTGAATTCAATCATTTATAATGTTACCATGCAGACCTCTCAGTTTAGAATGTTCACTTATATCAGGGCAAATGTTAATAAGGGAGAGTAGTGGTCTTTGAGATAAAGAGGGTTGAAATTTTTGATTTTGCAACACACTTTAGTATAAATATATTATATATATATATATATATATATATATATATATATATATATATATATATATATATATATATATATATATATATATATATATATATATATATATATATATATATATATATATATATATATGTATGCTGAGTAAAATGAGATTTGAAATAATCTTGGAAGTAATTTAGAGGATTTTTCAGAAGAAATTGAGTAGCTATTATAGCTATTGATACCAAGGTCACTCCACCTTATTTGTGTAGGTGAAAGTTCCACTAAATAAAATTTGAACACTTAAATTTCACTAGCAGAGAGAGATATATATATATATATATATATATATATATATATATATATATATATATATATATATATATATATATATATATATATATATATTAATTGATTAAGTGGTTGATTTTACTTCTGTACTGTTGTTCCTTTCAGATGGCAACCCAAATAGAGCCAGACAGCCCTGTGGCCTGGCAGGGATTGGCTGTGCTCTGTGAGAAGCAGCCAGACCTCTCCACCCTGGATGAGTCCATCATCATCTACACCAGACTGATCAACATTGTGAAGGAGTGAGTGAACTGGGTGACGAGTTAACCTGTCCGCTGTGATTGGTACTGATTTGGCTTTCACTGTTAGCCTGGTAACATATAGTCCCAGGTCTTTCTCTGTGGTGGATAGTGGAGTGTTTCCCATGTGGTATTGGTATGCTGGATATCCCCTCCCAAGGTGCATGACTGTTCATTTTCTTCACTGAATTGTAGCAGGCACTTTTGGTTCCATTCCTGAGGCTTGGTGATGTCTTCTTGTAGGAAATCCGCAGTAAAACGGGTTAACAGAAGACTTTATGTATGAATAATGGTGATGCAAATTACAGAAGACTTTGATGAGGCAGTGAGTGAGTGGTTTGATAAGTTTTTGGAAATCTCGTCGAGTAAGTGAATGAATAGGTTGATAAGTTAATAAGGCTTCAGTGAGTGAATGAACGGTGTTGTGAATTAGTGGTTGCATTGGTGAGTAAATGAATGCATGGTTTGATGAGTTAATTGGTCTTGGTGAGTGAGTGAGTGAGTGAATGGTTAAATAAATCAGTAGAGGTCTTAGTGAGTGAATGAATTTAAGCTTTAGTAAATAAGTAGCTGAATATGTGATAAATTAGTGGAGCCCTTAGTAAAAGGTAGAGCTTATGGAAGATTTCATGTAGATTATTAACATAAAAAGATATCATATAATATATCATATAGATAGCCACTCCATATAGAAAAATGAGGATTCATGGAATGACAATATCAGGTGCAGGCAGGGAATCCCAAAATTTAGGAAAAACAATAGAGATTTAGATTTTTCTTTTACTTACCAATTCCACCACATGACAGTGACGATGAGAAGGTGGACAACACCTTTCGGAAATTGGCCAAGATGCAGTTGGACAAGGATGACCACTTAGCTGCAGCTGCTACCCTCAGGATCCTGGTGGACCGACTCACAGGAGAGAAAAAGATATCAGAGGCTTGGCGAAGTCTTGCACAAACTCTTTCTGCAGTCAGCAACTTGCCTGAGGAATACACTCCCAAGGTAGTGTCTGGCAACCGTGCAAATATTTACCCTCTCAGAAGCTTGCAGTTACATGTGGGAAAGGGGTATTTAAATTTCATTATATTAAAAATTACTATGTCAACAAGGAAATAGAGGAAATGTGTTTTAATGCCAGGTATTTGCACTGTCAGTTACAAGAGGCCTTAGAGCACAACCTGAATGACTCTGTCCTGGGTGATAATGAGACCAACTACCAGAACTACCTGAGGCTCCTCTACCGTACTGGCCAACGCACCAAGCTGGTGACCGCTGCCCAGGACATGGCCAAGATCTTCCCCACCTACTTGCCCCTAGAGTGGATCTGTCGCATGTATGTGGAGTGGATAGCATATCCTAAGGAAGGAGAGGGTAAGAAGCATACTTTTTATGTGTGTGTAGAAAAGTTGTGAAGCAAAGGTATCTTAGCTGAAACAGAATATAGTACAGAGAAGATTATCAAACATCATCATGCTATTGATGGATTTTGGTTAATGATAGTGTTTATTACAAGATGCCTTTCCTTACAAGCCCTATTTTTATGGAGTATTTTAATGTACAGTGTTACTTTATTTTTTTGTGGGGGTTACATTCTTGATGTCTCCGTGAATGGCTAAAACCTATAATGTTCATACCACTTCTACACCTGTCCAACATCACCACTTTTTCCTGTTAAGTCAATACTTTTCTGCTTCTCTTGGACACTTTGCCATCTTTTCTGTTAATATTTGGTTTTGATGTGACTGAACTATGTCCAGAAACCTTGTGGAAAGCACCTGATAAGAACAACGAGAATAGTATCAACACAGATGACCATTTAGAACAATGCATGACTGAGGAGTGAGGTGGTGGCATGGACCCACACATTTTAAATTTCACATTTACATTTTCCTAGAATAAGTTGTGAATAATTAAGGAATTGAGCATCATTAGGGAATAGACTACGGTTTACAATATTTTGATGATTAAGAATAAGAAATAGGCTTGGGCAGGTCATATCATGCTTGGAATTGATAACAGATGGACAACTAAAATAACAGAGAAACTTTCTAATGATTTTTTTACTCTTACCCTAATTGTCTGTGGTCTTCATCCTATCCTCAAAAACCACATCCATGTAACTCTGACTGACTGTTTTTTTAGGTCCCTTGAGTTTGGGGCCCACCCACAGAGTTATATACCTAGAGCGTGTGCTCCTGTGTTGTGGGGTTGGTGGCGGATGAGGCAAGCTAACCTGGCGCGGTAGCCATCTTGGGGAGCCCACTTTCCCTCACTCTGGTTTGGTGGTTTTGATGGTGGTGGTGGTGGTGGTGGTGGTGGTGATGGTGATGGTGGTGGTGGTGGGTGGAGGAGTTGGTCGAGAGAGAGAGAGAGTATAAAACCTGAGTTATGTCATATACTTATGTCATGTCAGTCCGTCTCTCTCTCTCTCTCTCTCTCAACCAACTCCACCCACCACCAGCACCATCACTATAGCACCACCACCACCACCACCACCATCACTATAGCATCACCACCACCACTATAGCACCACCACCACCACCACCTACCACTTACCTCCACTTTGAAGTTGCTGGCTGGAGCACAGAGTTGGCTGGACTGGGCTCCCAAAGATGGCGGCCGAGGTACTTCTGGTTGCCACACCCGAGTGTCTGGCTCGCGCGCTCTAGGTATATAACTCTGTGGGCCTACCCCACCCTTCATTGTGAAGATAGGAAGTGAAGAAGACAAAGGCAGTGACCTCAGTTGTTTTAGTAATTTTGGGTTTTGCATTTTTCATTTTACAAATATCTAATGTTTAATTATTTTTTATCACATGACTCCCAGAGTTTGTGCTAAACCAGGAGGAAACCAATAAGTATATAACAAAGCTCCTGAGCATCAACAACGTTTCTCCCTGGGGCAACCTGGCGCAGGGGATGGTGTATAAACAAGAAGGGAGGCTAGTGGAGGCAAAGGCCCATCTAAGGCTGGGTAAGTGTACTTTATAGTGCCTATCGGTGGGAGGCTGTATAAGTTCCCTGAACAAGGCAGTCATAATTAGCCCTATTGTACATTTTCTTATTATGACTCATTCAAAGGTTAAATTAGTGCAATGAATAGGATTACATATTACCATAGTGATGCTACAATTGAAATGATTATTGACTAGTATCTCATTTCACTCCATTTTTTGTTAAAGGTGCCGACAAAGTAAAAAACAACCTCTTGGGGTGGGAGCTTCTACGCTCCATCCAGGAAGAGAGCAGTGACTGGCCGGGGCTTGAGACATCCTGCAGGAAATCGCTGGCCATCCTGTCCAGTGACAAGAGCTGCACAATACCTGGTGGAGAAAATCCCCAGACTTATGAGACCAAGCTAAAACTGATGCAGGCCCGGGCTCTGGTGTACATGGGCCACAAGAACCACCTCAAGCAGGCCGTGAACATGCTGCAAGAAGTGAGTAGGGTGTGTGAGGAACAGCATGCAGAGGTTGATTTGTCTTCATTGTATGTCAGTGCATTGGGGGCCCATTTCAATGGGTAATCTTTTAGTACTTTTTTTTTCTTCTTCTTTGGGTAATGTTTCTCAGGATTTCATCATAGAAACTAAATGATAATCTCTCCAATAAGATAAATGATTCTGTTTTGCACAACCATGTCAATGGAAGATGTTTTTTATTATAAATGATATTATTATTATTATTATTATTATTATTATTATTATTATTATTATTATTATTATTATTATTATTATTATAATTATTATTTTTATTGTTTTTATTGTTATTGTAGTTCTTATTAACCCTCGCGCGCATGATGACGCATTTCGCGTCATCAAAGGGTAAAAGGTCCTGGCGCACGATGACGCGAAATGCGTCATAAAAGTTTAAAAAATTGATTAAAAATTAAGTTTTCGGTGAAAGTGCAACAAATTTGGGAGCGTCATTTGTTGGGATAAGTTTCTTAATGGTAACATATGGCAACCTTTCTGAGGAGCATTGATGAGGAGCTTTGAGCGATTTTTATTTGTTAGCCTACTCTGACGGGAGAGGAAAAAAATACAATTTTTTCAGTGTAACTCGGTAACTAATAGGCGTATGAGAACTTTGAGGATACCATAAGAATCCTCACTAAATTCCACTTCGAAACGTATATTTGGCTAAAAAAGTTGGCCCACAAAATTTCAAGCTATCGAGTGGGGAAGAGTTGGTACTTAGGATTTATTGTCTACAATACTCTATATGGAGACGAAACAAGTTTGTATTGTTTATATATATATATATATATATATATATATATATATATATATATATATATATATATATATATATATATATATATATATATTTTCCTCTATTTTTATTTGCACATGTTCTAGTACAAGTCTTTATGAAGCCAGTGATACCAAATTTATTGGGGTACGATACATCTGTGTGGGTAAAATACATCCAGGAACGTAGAGTATCGTGGCGGCGAAAAAAGGCCGGTTGGGCCTGATGGTGAGTGGAACAGAAACTTATTGGAAACTTACGGTGCCCGAGAGGGTTAATACTTTTATTACCATGACTATTATGATAATTACAATGATGATGGTGGTGTAAACATATGTAGAATTGATTTCATCTCTTAATTGTATAACAATCCTGCTTTTCTCTTGACAGTATTACAAAACTGATTTGGACTGTGGACTGCTGTTGGTCAGGTCAAAGATAAAGCTTCTTGAGTTTCCCTTGGCTAGTGAATGTCTGAAAGAATTGGAGGACATCTTTGGGCCAAGACACCAACTGAAGTTCCTCTCAGCCTCCTTGTTGCGGGCCCAAGGAGAGAAGCAGCAAGCCAGACAGCTTTTGATGGAGTTAGTCAAGGTTGGTGTTAAATATTCTGTTCTTGTAGCATTGCTTCAGATGTATTAGTTCATTTCAGGATGTGAAGTTCAGCTCCAAGACTTATGCAACTATTAGTTTTATCCATTCAGTTTAATGAGTTTTCTGTAAATTTTTACTACTGAAGCCAGTGTTTCTACTCTGTTTAGGTTTTCAAAAATGGAGTTTTTACTCTGTATTTATTGAAAACTATAAAATCTTAAAAGTCAAATATTGCTTATGTAGAAGGCACAGATGTGAACAGAAATGTGTTGACAATAAACTAACCTTCCACAACCTTTATAGGAAGAGCCAGAGTATGCTGAGGGTCACCTGGAGTTGGGACGAAGTTACTTTGAGGCTGGGGAGATGAAACAAGCTCAGATAAGCTGCATGAGGGCAGGGAAGCTGGACCCTAAACTGGCCCATGCATTTATGTATCTGGGCCACTTCTTCCGACATGAAGACAACATGGAGAAGGCTCTCAAATGCTATGAGAAAGCCTTATCTCTCAGCCCCAGTGACGATGATGTTGGTGCAGCTCTCTCAGACCTGTACAGGGTCTTGGGAAAATATGTATGTTCAGCAGAAAACTTTTTAACATTTTTACATTGAATTTTGGTCACATGAGTAACATTATAGTCCTGAAGATGTTACTGAATACTACATCATTACTTAACATTACCTTCATGATTTTCCCACAGGAGGCAAACATCCAGCTCTTGCACCGTGTGACTAGGGAAGGCGGGCGAGCCTCCTGTGGGTGGGCGTGGCTGAGGCTGGGGCTACACCACCTGGCTTTCCATAACCATGACCCAGCCATTCAGGCCTTCCAGTGTGCCCTCACCATCAATCCAGAGGATGGGTGTGTGTTTTTGTACTTACCTATTTGTAGTCTACCAGGCCCAAGCTAATCTCTAATAGTCCCGTCTCTATATCTACATTTATCCAGCCTTTCCTTCATTTGTTGGACACTGTTTGCCTCCACCACCTCTTCCTGCAAGCTGTTCCATGTTTTAACACTTCTCTGTGGAAAACTATACTTTTTAACCTGAGAACGGCGACAGACCTCAATTGAGGCTTCCCCGAGGAGAGGCGACAAGCCTCAATTGAGCGCGATTTTTTAACACGTACAGAAACCGCGCCAGTAGGTCTAGATGGCTGAAAATTGGACTGGATCATGTAATATATGGCAATACTCAGGACTACCCACTATCCCCACAGCATTCATTTCACCCACCTCAATCGTCTTGCCTCGTCTCGTAGCACATCTTATTTATAAATTATAGATAAACTAAAAAAAAAAAAGATATAGGTGAGGTGTATATTAGTAGTTACAAATATATGTACATGCTACATGTCATTTACGCTCACATCCCTCGTCTTGCCTCGTCGCACGTGGTCCTCCCTTGCATGTCCCAGGGGTTGCCAGCGCTCGGCTTAATCCCATTTATTGACAGCTGCCACAGCCATACAAATAGGTTTAGAACGTTCTGGTTTTCACTGTCCTATGCGCTCCAATATTCCAAAGGCGCTGAGGTACTATTTTTCCAATTCTGAGAGACTCGATTTTTTGGTCAACCAGTCACCTGACAATGGCTCTCTCCAACCCTGGGATCGCTTTTCTCGGGGTAAGTCACTCAAACAGGTTCCTTTATCAAGTTTTATTAAGCATTGTTATTGTCCCCCCTTTCTCATTCCTCCAACATTGTCAGTTTCATTACCTAATCTCCTACAACAACTATGTTAGACTAACTGTCAGTTTAGTTTGAATTTAGTGGGGTATATGTTTATCTGGAAACATGAGGAGTTGATGGACATAGTGATATCACAAATAACAATCTGCCACTCTCCCTGAAGAGAAAGGTGTATAGTCAGCGCATTTTGCTAGTCCTAACATACAGCGCCTTACAAAAGATTTAGAGAAAAGGTTAAGAAGTTCACAGAGAGGAATCAGGAGAAAAATGCTAGTTATAACTTAGAGAGAGAGGAAGTGAGCATCACGGATTAGAGAACAGACAATGGTTAAAAATATTTTAATGATTATTAAGAATTAGAAATAAACTTGGCATTGGCTAGTGAAGGAGATACATTTGAATATTTTTAATCCTACATTGCAGTCCAGGGTACGAGTGCCTTGGAGACACCTACCTGGCCAGGGGAGCCCACACTGCTGCCCTCAAGGTCTTTACTTATGCCTCGCATCTTAATCCTGCTGCACTCTATCCTCGCTATCAGATTGCACACCTCAAACAGGTACCTAGGTGTCTTTTCACATCTTTTTTGTATGCATTAATGTATCTATCAAAAATCTATCATGTTTCATAATTTTTAAACATTTGGATGAATTGTAGGTATTTTTTCATGTTTTCTTGTCCTGTGAAAACAGGTGTTGCAATTGCCCTGTCTTTTTATGAGCAAGCACAACTGCATGTGTTCCTTCATTGATCTTGTCATTTCAATTCAGATACTGGGAGAGAATATGCAGGCAATAGAGGACTTTGAGGCCGTGCTGAAGTGGGAGCCCATGAGACCTGTGAAGGTGATTTCTCTGGTGGGACTGGCAGAGACTCTCCTGTCAAGTGCTAGGAAGCACCAGGAACAGTTCTTCCTGTCAAATGTGAAGGATGCCTGCACCCAAGTCATTACCTGCCTCATAAGGTGATACAGGACTGCTTTCTAATTTTAGATATATAAATTACCAATGCACATACTTTATTTTTCTGTATCATCATGTATTTATAATTAAAATAATGAATCACTTCATAATTATTTCCATATTTAGAATTATTTATAATGATATACTTGTATTCCCTTTGTTATTTTCTAAATGTTATTTTGATAACAGGGCTGCCAGCATGAAGCCAGAGTTTTCCTGCATCTGGAAGCTCATGGGAGATGCATGCATGATGCTGTACCCCTTGCCACCTTCCCTTGCCCCCTTCAGCCTGCCAGGCAAGCTGGTTCATAGGGAAGTAGAGGACCTTGAAGAGGTTGTGGAGGTGACCAAGTTGCAAGCCCTTCAGATTGGGACCAGGTATGTCGTCCTCTTTGATTCAAATCGGAGGACAGATTTCTTGATTATCAATTGGTTTGTAGAGATCTCAGAGGTGTAACTTGAGTTGATAGCATCCATTATGGGCTGAGGTTGACCAGCAGGCCCCTTCAAGAAAATGTACTGGTATTATACACCAAACTCCCCCCCTTCCCCCCCCCCCCACACACACACAAAAAAAAAATGGAGTATAATTTTTCTACCCATTTTCATATTTATGAAAAATAGTCAAAGTTTGAGATTACTGCACGTCGCCGCTGCACCCCTACTTTGACGTCAAACACCAGTTCAGGGCCACAGCTGACCACCACTAGCAGTTATGTCTTGGATCATATTTTCAGTACAGACAAGATTTTTGTGATATTTAGCTGTGATTACCATGCTAGGTATGCAAGATTTTGTAATGGCAAAGCTGTGAATAACAGGGGTAAAGTTGGGGGCATACACTTTAGCTGCACATGGCTGCATGGCTCCCATTACCCCAGGACACATGGCTAGTGTGACATCCCATTGTGACATAATATCAACACTAACTTACTGATTGTATTATCTCACAGTAGAGAGTCACAGAACTTCTAAATGAGTAATGTGCTTTAGAAGACAGATCTTTTGTTGTTATGGAGAAGGATGTTAGTACTATGTCCATAGTATAATAAAGGGGTTAATACGCTGGGCAAATTTTCCGTGGATCTTCAGTCAAACCACGATTTCCACTGGCGTGGTTTTCATATTTCCGTGGTTTTCTGACGTGTCCACGATCTTCCAAAGCTACGCTAGATTTCACAGGACGACAGTATTACTCACCATCATCAGCAGCAGCAAATGAAAACAAATGAAAACCACGCCAGCGGAAATCGTGGTTTGACTGAAGATCCACGGAAAATTTGCCTAGTGTAATAGCCCCTTAATAACTCTACTTATTGATAAATCTGTTGAATAGCTTTCTTGATTAATTAAAACTGTTGCACTGGATTGTCTTCCTCTCTCAGGTGCTACGGTCTAGCTCTGCAAACGAGTCCAGAGGATCCAATGCTGTGGCATGACCTGGGTCTGAGCACATATTTGCAGGCGAAAGTCCAGGAAAAAAACAATGAAGAAGCTGTGGCAAGGGACCTGCTGATTCGTTCTGTCCAAGCCATTAAGAAGGGCCTTACCCTGGACCCCTCCAGTGCCCAAATGTGGACCTCTCTTGGCATTGTGGCCTCGCACAAATGTAAGACAATGGTCACCATATTTTGCTATTGCCTGGGCATAGCTTTTTTATTTTTATTTCCAACATCATTCCATTCAAGCTTTAACTACTTTTTTCATAAGCCTTTTGTGCTGTTAATTTCATAACAATTGTTATCCCAGTCACATATTTTTTTATTTTTTTATTTACATCTAACCTGCTCAACCTTATAGCACATTATATATATCTCCACCTAACAAACTTGTATCACTCTTTACAGTCTGAAACATTAAAAAAAGTAATTACTTAGAGTTCCTGTTTTTTCTGCAGGGGTTGGCAACAATGCACTGGCTCAGCACTCCCTCATTAAGGCATGCATGTGCCAGCCATCTACTGTTTCCTGGACCAACCTTGGAGCCTTCTACTTGAAACATGGCAAGACTCAGCTGGCTCATGAGGCCTTCTCTCAGGCACAGTCCTTGGACCCCTCGTATGTCACTTGCTGGGTCGGCCAGGTAAGCTTGCACACCACATGGGTTCTTACTGAATGCACATAGTAAAATAAAAAAAAACGTTAATACTAACCACGATGTTTGGATGCAAAATCTGTTCACCTATTGGTATATAGGGACAACTGTTTTTGAGGGAATGTCACATTAAAACTTAATGTAGTTGTACTTTTGATTCAGATGTGTAATTCTCAAGCTGTATGCTTTTGTCAGGTTGAAAGAATAGCTTTCTTTACTCAGGCACTGGTGGCTGAAAGTATTGGTCATTCTGAAATGTTTGACTTGTTCCGTCACACCACTCTACTGGGGATCCAACTGGAAAGCTGCATAGGATACGCTCACCATGTGACCGACTTAGCCTGTGACCGTGTAAAGCAAGACCAGCGGAGGGTTCAGGATACCCTGAAGCAGGCATTACCCACAGCCACAGACTGCACCGTATTCTACACCCGGTGAGACAGTAATTCATGTTACAGCCTCATTATTGTTTAAAAGTAATTGAATATTGATAGCTTTATATGTATAACTTATGAATAACTATGTAAATGCTTTAGGGCAGTGGAAGAGGATGCTGTTGGCCTCAACATGACAGGCCTGACTTTGGAGATGATGGGACTTTACCAATCAGCAACCCAAGCTTATGAAATGGCAATCAGTATTTTGAAGCAAGGCCAGGTAATGATCCTAAAAATTGTGCAATTGATCCATAAACTCAGGGCTTCATATATTAATGTAGGTTATTGCATGTGAAGTACCTTCACAACATTTTGAGAACAAGTGTCAGGTAGAGAAAATGTTCTCAGAATAATTTACATTTTTCTGTTAGGATGAATCTGAGAACTTGCTGGATGGTGTTCTTGCCAATCTTGGCCGCGCCCTCACCGCTCAGGGGCGTGCTGAGGAGGCCATGGTGCACTTCTCAGCAATCAAACAACCAGACTACTTCACCCAGTGTGGTTTAGCTCTGGCCAGTTTAAAAGGTTTGTAGTTATTCATCATTCCATGTTAGCTTGATTTCAATTGCTGTTGTACTGTTTTTCACTTTTGACAGACTTGCACCTGTTTGTGGTTGGTTACGTCTTTTCCCTGGTGTCCTGCCAATATGCCTCCTTTATTTCAGCTGGAAAGTTTGAGGAAGCCTACAACGGGTACACAGCTGCCCTCCACTGGCTGGCTCCTGATGACTCCCAGAAATCTCACATTCTTGTTGCTTTGGCATCACTACAGTATAAATTCCAGAACTCTGAGGAAGCCAAGAAACTACTTTTCCAAGGGTAATTTAACGATGGGTGTAAACTTAATAAATATGCTTTTGTAGCAAGGTATATGCATTAATCGATGATAACACTTATAGCTGGTGTTATAATGTTGGGTTAAATATTGGAAAGTCTCCAAAAAAAGTGCTTGATGTGTGTACCATTTCAATATGACTAATACATTGGTAGGTGTTTAAGTGCTGTCATAGTGATTTTTTATTGGTAAATTTGATTGGGAATTATAATATGCTTTGAGTCTTGTACTTTTTCCAAAATATGTAATCATAATTTGAGCGTTCGACAACTCAGTCTCCCCTCATTGATTTAGTACAGTTTGAGCTAACAAAAAGATTTGACCTGGACTCTTTTTTTTGTTAGCATATTTTATATTTATTCCCAGTGTTTCACTCATCATAACATAATAGCTATTAATGAAAATTTCTATGGTTTTACAGCAGTTAATGGTTCTATTATATTATAAAAATAAGGCATAAAAAGGATTCACAGACATTGTATGCAAGAATATGGAAATAATAAGTACTTGATAGCAACTGTAGGATGCATTGTTAGTCTGAAACAAGTCAATAAAGTATTTAGAATAGACAAATTGACAAGACTTTACTGCATTGAGGCAAATTTCAATGCATAGCTCCAAGACTGTACCACAAGGAGAGAGTTGTCGAATGCTTTAATCCTTATACAGGCATCCCTCTCTATATAATTGGGTTGAGCTCCTCAAAAGTTCATAATGATCAGTTATATAGCTACAAATAGCATTATAACTAGTTTAATGGGGAAGCATTCCTAGCCAGCCAATAATAATGAAAAAGACCCAACAAACTCCAATGTTTCTTTGCAGTAATCATTTAAACAACAAAAAGTTTGAGACTATAGGCGATGGTTAGGCAGTGATAAGGTGGCATGCAATTTGTATGTATGTGTGTATCTATATTTACCTAAATGTAGCAGAAAGGATTTGAGTTTGTTATGTATTGTCATCGAACTTAGTCGTGTGTGTGTGTGTGTGTGTGTAAAGACCCCTGTGCAGTATGGTGATCATATGTCTACACCACATATCACACATTCAAATAACTGATCCTAGAGAATCGTATATTGAATTTTGGTGGGGGAAGTTCAAGATTGGTTAAGTGATCAATTGAATAGTGATGGTTGCCTGTATCTTAAATATTTAATTCTTCATTGCTTCAAGCTATTTACATAGGTGTTCAAAGCTGTGGTAATACCAATAATCTGATGTAAATTCTTTCAGGTCTCAGTTGCAGGGGGCATCACTGCGTGGCCTGTTGGTGCTGGCTGCTTTAGGCCTGGTGCTGGGCGATGCGGTGTTGACCAATGCTGCGTTGGCTGAGCTCATCCCACATCAGCACCACAAGGACCACCTTCATCACATAGCATTCCTCAGAGCTGCTGAGGCCACAGCCAAAGTACTGTTCCAAAATTTTGGGTGACTTTTTCATGCTGTCAGTTGAATAAGCTATTATTTTTCTCACCTATGATATGACATTTGTTTTATATATATATATATATATATATATATATATATATATATATATATATATATATATATATATATATATATATATATATATATATATATATATATATATATATATATATATATATATATATATATATATATATATATATATATATATATATAAGAGCACAGATCATTTGTTAGTTTTATTTCAATTATTTGGCTTTAATTTGTCATTTTCTCTCAGGGCAACATAAAAGAGGCTCGGTGTATCTTGAGCAGAACCATTCACCAGCACCCGTCCAGCGCCCCTCTGTGGCGGGCACTGGCCCAGCACCTCCTCACACACCTGCCCAGCTCCAGAGAGGCTCAGGGTGTCAACATCTTTGCTACCACCACTGCTGCTTCTGCTTGTGCCTCAGCTGCTGCTAAGCTTACTCAGGCATCTGGGCTGCACAAAACCATTGCTCAGGTATTTTGGGCTCAGGGATTATTTTTTTCCTGGTGACTATTGGAATATAAACTTGAGTTATTTTAATGTGTGTGACAACTAAACATAACATAACAACAGGATACAGTAACAAGCGTGCTGGCCACCATTGAGTTAGAGAGGGCAAAGAAGAGCAAGAGTAAGGTTGGTCTACGGCAGGCCCAGCGTGCTATCCTCATGTGCCCGGGTTCCCCAGAGGCATGGGCCATGTTTCTTGCTGCCCAAGTTGCATCAGGACAGGCACAGGTAAGAATGTAGTGAGATCTATGTGGAATAATTTGCTCTTGCAAGTTGAACATAAACAAATTTTATTTTAACAAATGATTAATGGCATCTGTTTCTCAATATTAATTTTTTTTTCTGCTTCCTATCAGAGCCAGAAGATTTGTCAGGTAGCTCATATCTGGTCCCAGAAGGCATCTCCAGGTGTGTCTTCTTGGCTCAAGACTTTAGCAACAAATATGGAAAAGGTTGCATAAATGGCTGTGATATTGTTTTATAAGTGTAGCATTGCTCTAACTGTACTTGAGCTCTTTTTCTACATATATTAACATGTTATTGTGGATCTAGGACAATATTAAATAATGTATTAACCCCTTCTTTACCAAGCACCGCCGCGTGTGTAAACATTGCGTTACCCCGACATACCGACCTGACAGCTATACTTCCCGCAGTGTGGGGGGTTGTGTATATTTTATGGTAGCGACCAAACTGTTCGCTCCTTGCAGTCTTTTTATATACTGTGGGTTTCTCTCTAAAAAAACATGCTGCACGAGTGTTTGTCCACGCACACAGCGAGTTCACTACATCCTCTGTAATAAACAACTGAAAACAGTCAAGTGCAGTCATTGGATGTGATTCATGATGTGCAACAATACCTGGATGCACATCAACAAAATCCTCTTCCACACTAGGCAGAACGCTAGGGCGAGCATCAGCAAATGGATCTGACAGCAGCTCGAAACATGTGGAAACCTGTGATGGAGATGGCAAGTGAGAACCACTTGCTGAAAGCATGGCTTTACTATCCACCCCCTCTGCCTCTCCATCATCACTCATATCAGCGCTGTCAATGTCACTATCTTTCCCTGGGTCGTAATCAGTGTCACTGTCGTTCACTGATATATCAGACAATGTCTCGTCATCGTCTGACATTTCTAAATCAGCGTCATGAGGAATGAAATAGTCCGCATGGTAAGACTGCAGGCGATGCCATGATGGAAAGTAAAATATCCTGGGCACTTCCTCTCATAGACAGCCAAAGGCAACTGCCGTGTAATTATTGCCTTATGTCATCGGAGATTGTCATGCTATATATTTGAAATAATAATAAAGAATAATGATTGGTGTACAAGAGGTTACATCATAGATAGGGAGCAAGCCATTTGCGGTAGTGTTATGATGTATTACGACGTCACACATCATTCACTGTTTTGTTGGCAAAACACGAGAGGAGTTGCCATCACGAAAACCACAGAAACAGAGTTACCAGCCTCCCCTGAGGCCCAGATTCTGCCATTCGTTACATGGTGTATGAGCGTACATCACCAGCAGTTCCGGTGTGGCATGGCTGTTTTCGTGTGATGCACACTTGTACATCAAAACACATATTCAGTAAAGAAGGGGTTAATAGATTCATACTACATCTTAAATTACAAAAGTTTGAGGCTGGTGACTTTCCAGAACACTAGTCAGAATTGTCTTATTTGAGGCCTTTTTGATACCCTGCTTAGCCACAGCAGATTACAGGGTTAAGATCAGGATGATGCAAGCTGTATTGAAAGCTCAAAAGTAAAGCCTTCTTATACTTGGCTATTTCTGATGTAGTTTGCTCATTACCATAAAACAAGCATCCTTTTATGCATCAGGAGCTAACTTCTAGAAGACAAATAACTGCAAAATGTTACTGTAGATACCCAACTTGCCAGGTAACATTCCTCTGCCTGTGTCTCACATCAATGTATCTATTTTATCAAGGGTAAGCCTTGAGGTTCCAATAGAATCTGCTGGAATCTTTCTTACTATAAAGAATTGAATGAAAAAAATATGCTTGGCTATTTGGAAAACAAGAGTAATAATAATAATGTTACTTTTCTCCAAAGAGCCAGTTCTGAAGAATTTATTAGCATTTGGAAAAGAAAATTCAAGTACTACAGTACTACTGTGTATTAAACATTAATGAAGACAATAAGACCGACATTAGCAAAACTCTGTGATTATCCATCACAGCACCCTTCTCAAAATTGTAGTTTCTCAAAAAGAAAAGTTTTTAAATTGCCTTTTGAAACCTTAAATAGAATTTAACTGTTAATTGACAGTGATTGTGTTACACAGCCTTGGAGCCATACAAGAAATGAACTTTTCAAAAAAGATGATTGATGGAATGTTCCTGGCCCATTAAGATGCAGAGGATTCCTAGAATTGTGGAAGATGCTTCACAATATACACTTCCCTATCTTATCCTTATGGTCCACTGATTCACTGACCAATGCCTCTTATCTTCTAGACCCTTACCATGAAAATTATCCATTAATCATCCCCACCCCAGCATTGAGTTAATAAAAAGGTTTTGTTTACATAAAGCCTTTCTGTTATTCAGTTGAGGAATATCTGACTTTCCAGAGGGTGTTTCTGCGACTACATACTATTACGACAATTCTTTTAGTGATTAAGTTTTGTGGAAGGGGAAGACAAGATCTGTTTAGTGAAAGAAGACTGGTGAGAGGTGAGACTTGCACGGTGTGTTGTGCAAAATCAAAATGTATTATTTTATGTACACTTTTTGACATCAAATGAAAATTAAACTTTTATTTACACAGCTAGTTTTATTTGTTATCCTAATCAATGAAAAAAAATGTAGTAAATTGTTTATTTGGTGACATTTTTGAAACCTAGAACATTAGAGAAATACTTGTTGCCATTTGCATTGTTGCTATTCTCAGCCGCCTGAGGGTTGACAATCTCCAGGCCCTGAAGTGGGGTGAAGGCCACGCTGGAGGCCGTACCCGCTACCTGCCGCCGCACGGTGGTTTGCCCGCCAAGTGATGTCTGTCTCTGAACCTCTTTCTGAAGTGTTTTGGACAGGCGCACCCTCGTTTTCTCATCAACAGTAATCTTGCGGATGCGGCCAGCACCACCCTTTCCTAGATTGCCCCTTGTGTACCCCAGGTCATCTTGATAGGCATCTTCCTCAATTTCACCAAAGTTCATCCTGAAAAGATAAATGAAATCAGGTGATTAAATTACATTAAAGGAATTTCTTTTTACATCTGAAGGTAGGAGGACAAGGAATTCTTACGTATTATTCTCAGCAATATTTACCACAACAGCATTTGAAGAACATCACATCAGTTTAATTTTATAAGAAATTTTATGTGTGTGTTCACTGCAATGCAGTAATGTGATTAAAAATTATACGCCTACCTGTTTTGTGCTTTGCGGAGATCTGTAACAGCCATGCGTTCCTTCATCTTGAGGACTCTACGACCGCCTCGTTTCTTTCCAGGAGCATCAATGGGCTGAGGGAGAGGTTTAATGGCCTTCACAGGGGGTGGTTCCTGAAGCTTGTCCAATTTTTTCTCCACTTCCTCTCTGAAGCGCAGCCCCTGGGTACCATTGGGACTCCCATGCATGCTGTCCACTCTGGCCGCCAGAGTGGCTTTGCAGGCCACTATGCGCGCAGCCTTGGCACGCAGGTCAGGGGGAGCCTCTTGCACAATCTCACAATTGTATATGTAGCCAGTGTGAGGCAGCATAGATGTCTGAGCCATTCCAATCATTGTCTTCTTTTGTTTGCCAATTAGTAAAACATTACTTGCTGGCATTTTAGAAAGATTAGTAAGGCCTCCAGCAACACCCATCAGTTTAGCAGCAGTTGATGCTCCCACTATGCAAGAGAGATTGGGTGCAATGAAGCTCATTCTACTCTCCACATATTCAAGAATCCTTATCTTGGTAGCATTGAGGTCCTGAGCCATTTTACACGCCTCCTCAATGGCATCAAGCTCTTCCTCAGTCAGCAGTGTCCCTTGAGTGGTGGATGCTGTCACACTCACCACCATGATTGTTGCCTGTGTCAGGATCATTGCCAGAGCCTCACTGTTCTTCACCTTGTCCACATCATTCCCTAGTTCACGGACTGCATTCAGGTACTCTAGTGAGTTAACGACCAGGGACTCCAACTCGGGGAACCTTTTGGCGTACTTTTCTTTGACAAATTTGTGTATGGTGCCAATTTCATCTTCAATGTCTACATTAATATTGTTTGCTTCAACAATAAGTTTATACTCAGGGTCTCCTTCAACAGGTCCCTGAAGTTCCTCTGCCTTTCTTAACTTGGAGGCATACTTGTCTATGAGGTCCTTGATGTCCCTCAGCTTCTGAGAGTCCCATAGCTTGGCCACCTGACGCACGGAACGCAGTGCCGGTTTGGCCAGGGGCATCTTGAAGTCATCGTTGAATGCATCTTTGGTGCCTTGAAAAAGAAAGAGAAAAAATCTAATGAGAATATATATATATATATATATATATATATATATATATATATATATATATATATATATATATATATATATATATATTTGGAGGCCAATATTTCAGTCAATTTGCCTTCTCACCCCCAAAACCCATATTCCCCATAGGCTCTCAATATAACGCTCTCTAGGCTATTGAGTGTTAAGTGTGGGACTGACAAGACAGACAGATAAGAGATGCCGGTTAAGATTCGTTTTAGGTCCGTGCCAGTATCTCATTACCTACCTTATGAAACATCAGTATCTCTTCATATATCTTTTCTACAAACCTTCAACAGTCATGGAAACGCTTTGAAAATCGAATTCAAGGACTTATTTTTTACTCTTGAAAATAGGGGATAATGTTTACGAGAGCGCGTCGCCTCCTCTGCTGGCCGCGGCAAGGCTGCAGCGGGTGTTGCGAGAAATACCTCCTCGGTGAAATAAGTCACATATACATGAGGGGGGGTCCAGGGGGGCGCACCCCCCCCCATTAGTAGGTCATAAAGTTCGGTTGGAGTAGTTTAAATATGCTCCCCGACCCTAAGCCCTCTGCGAGCTATTTTGCGGCTGCGGCAGCTGCAGCGTCGCCGCGGCCAGCAGAGGAGGCGACACGCTTTCGTAAACATTATCCCATATTTTCAAGAGTAAAAAATAAGTCCTTGAATTCGATTTTCAAAGCATTTCCATGACTGTTGAAGGTTTGTAGAAAAGATATTTGAAGAGATAGTGATGTTTCATAAAGTAGATTATGAGATACTGGCACGGACCTAATACGAATCTTTACCGAGATGCCCTCCTCACCACAGGGGGGTGAAGCCCCCACGTTAGCAGTTAGGTTATAAAGTTCGGTTGGAGTAGTTTAAATATATCTGACATGCGGTGTGGGCTGTCAAATATTATGCAACGCAGGATGGAGTGGGGCAGCGGCTGTGGTACCTTCTAGGTTATGTTGGAATAGATTACAAGTGAGCGTTAGGGACTTTCCCTACTTTCGAGACTAGGGAATTTTCCCTATTTTAGGGATTTTTTTAAGGGAAATTTTGGAAGCCCATTTTTCAGTGATTTTGCCTTACCCCCCAAAACCCCAGTTCCCCACAGGTCCCCAGGCTTGTTTTCGGGGGGCTGGAGTGGTGGAGGGGGTGGAGTGATAATTCTTAAGATTTACCGACAGCCCCAACAATAAGAAATTAGGCTGCTTAACCTCACACTTATAAACGAATTACACCTCACCATTCTCCCTGGCCTGCAGCTCCGTCGCGAGGAGCTCCTCTTCCTCTCCATCCTCGAAGTCATTGAGGAGCTCGTCGGCTAATGACATGGCTGGGTAGGGGGAAGGACAGCTTCTTCAATGCTTTTGGGGCTGATTACGTCATGGAAGCACGTCCTCTCAAACCCCAAGGTGCCGAGGTGCTGACTGCTGAGGAGGAGTGAAGCGATGAACGTTTTCAGCACCAACAACAACAATGCTAGAATGGGTACAGGATCACCCCCTTCTTCTTCTTCTTTTGACCTGTATTGTTTCTTATATAGGTCCTCCTCCTCTCGGTCCTCTCATCTGTTTATTCACACACTTTGCTTTTCAATAGTACTGTATAACTTAACTTTCCTCACTGCAATACACTATACTTCTACTTTTTTTTCTTTTGAGTTGTTCTGCTTTTTATCGCTTCTCAGGTCCTACTTGTATACTTATATACTTCACTAAGCACTCTTATTACTTCCCTGTTT
The DNA here is from genome assembly GCF_024679095.1 of Eriocheir sinensis. NCBI lineage: Eukaryota > Metazoa > Arthropoda > Malacostraca > Decapoda > Varunidae > Eriocheir > Eriocheir sinensis. Next base: position 6,295,384 of record NC_066544.1, read on the forward strand.
ACACACACTGAGTTCTATCTGACTACACTGCACTTTGCTTCCACAGACTTTGCTTTTCAATTTTCCTTTGTTTTCTTCACTCTAGCCTACTCGATCCCGGACTTTTATCTTTGCATTTCTCTTTTCTGCCCCTTTGTCTGCTTCCACTATTGCACTTTTCTTTTTAATTCTCTTTTATCAGTAATTTACTTTAAGGACTAGTATTTACTCTATCTCTGTATTCATTCACATCTAGTGCTTGGGCAATGTTCTCCGTCCCCACATTTTATTGTCTTATTGTCCAGGGGGAGGTACCGCCCCCTCTCTTGTTGTGCTTTCCTTCCTACCACTGTATCTTTTTAGTTTCATGGTGCTACCTACACATGTATTAATAGTTGTATAATCACACTCTGTCCTGCCTGGGGGTTGGGATGGCATGTTCCTCCCTTCTCCCTTGTTGTTTACCTGCAACAATAAACTATCAATCAATCAATCACTCTTGCTTTTGCATTTGCTGTACAGATGACCCGTTGGAGAGTCAGGCCTTATTAATATCGGCACAACCTGTAAAAAGAAAAAAAAGACAAGCAGTATCCATCAACATCTTCTTATTCGTTATTTCTCGCACACCACATCTTTCCCAGAAAACTCTTTAAGGCTCTCATTTCCTTCACCATTCAGCAGCACCAATCTTCTTTTCTCCCCAAGACCAGGACCAAGGTTTCAAGATGTACCCATTTCAGCACCAGCCCGAGCCATGTGCGCGTGTTGATGGCAGGGTGGCGTGAGGTGTGACCCAACATAAGAGGCTGCAAGAGGCCGGTGTGTGGTGCGTGGCGGACGTGTGTTGCATCTGTGTGTCCTGTTAGGCCTTCACCATGCCGAGGCGAAAATTGGTGAGTGTGGCGGCGTGTCCCTCTACAGAAACACCTCAATGGCTGATTACTATGTTTACTTTATTCCACCCCTCGCTACAGACTCCAAGTATCTCATGTGAATAGAAAACAATATCTTCTCCTAAACTCATTGCCAGGTATCATCACTAAAAGGGCAAAGCATCACTAAAAGGAACCTCCAAATCTAATAGTAAATGCAGGGTTATGTTAGGTTTCTGGAAATGTTTTGGTTAATCTGTCTGATTGTTGCTTCACTTACCGAAAAAAATAGCATCAGAACCGAATAGAATACTTGATGTACTTCACGTCTGTAAAGGTTTTAGGGCACAGTCCATCTTCGTCACTGCATAGACCAGACTGGAAGGAGGGAAATTTGGAAAAACAATGATTTCTGTGGGGGAATAGGAGACTAATTTAAAGCATGTCAATGCAGTCAAGATGCATTCTTTGTTATGTGTGCCCTGTAAAAGGTTTTAGTAGGGCTACATGCCCACACAATGCACTGTTGTACCCTGCTTTAGGAACAAGAACCAAATGGGAGTACGTAGTAGGTGAAACTTACCAGTCACTCACTCACCAACAGGGACGTTTGACACGGAAGAACAGACGGGAGGCCAAGAACCAGGCGGTCACAGAGCAACACCCGCAGTGCTTTGTAGTGACCCGAGGCAATACAGGGCCAACCCTCAAGAAGCTGACGCAGGATTTCCGCACCGTGATGGAGCCCAACACTGCCGCCAGACTCAGGGTGGGTGCCTCTTGCTGAATACGAAGCCATATGTTAAGCCATCACATGTTGTGTATTTGTTGTAGGAATTTATTAAGGTAGATGTTCAGAATCAATAGTTTCCTTAATTTATGATTTGCACCTTGTTAAAAGTAGAAGATTGAATAGATGTCCCTCAGCTGTATTCTTTTGTTGGTATATCCTCCTGCCCACAACTTGAACAATTTCAAGAAGGGGGTATACACACACATCTCAGAACGATTATGAGCCTCAGAAATATATATGAATTTAATATACGTATATTTTATAATTTCATTCCTAAATTTTAATTAACATGTCTTGCAGCACACACAAAAAAACTCCCTGAAGGACTATGTGGCAGTGGCAGCCACCCTTCATGTGACACACCTCGTCATCTTTACCCAGACCAAGCTGGGCCTCTACCTTAAGCTGTGTCGCCTCCCTCACGGGCCTTCTCTTATATTCAGGTAGGAAGGTAATATATTCTATCCATCAGAAACTAGCAACTGGAGCCTAGGGTGGTTTGAAAATGCTTGTTGCTTCATTGCTCAACATCAGAGTGGTCATAGATAAGGGCTGTGCTAAGAAGAGTTCAGAATGACTGAAAATAGGTGAGATTATGTGAGTAAGTCAAAGACAAGTTCATGGAGGTTTATTCTGCCATTCATTTCTTGATAATTTTTCATGACTTTATCAAGCTACCATAAATTAAATAACATGTGACAAGAAATAGTTCTCCTGAATGTGATTATGTTATTACAATTTTTGGTGCCACAGAAATTAAGCAAAGTACCAGCACTTTTACTCTCTCTCTCTCTCTCTCTCTGCATCATAATTATATATGGTCACATATAGCCAATGATATAGGAAAGTTTGGTTTTTTCATATATATAATTGTAGACCTTTTTATTTGCATATGTAGAGTTGCAAAATTTACTTCTATTTAGCTACATACTTTTTTTTCCAGGATAAACAACTTTGCCCAGTGTAAGGATGTGTTGTCAACCCTCAAGAAGCAACACACCCATCCTGGCATGTACCTGATGGGGCCGTGCCTGATGACCAACCTGCAGCCTGAGGAGGGGGATCTGCAACTCCAGCTGGCAGCCAAGATGTTCCTCGATATGTTCCCCACCATCACCCCACATGAGGTACACAGCTGGGGGAGGTGCAGCTGCAGTTTAGTTTGCCAGGGTGGTGATTGCTTCAATGGGTTGTGTACTTTAATGTTTGCTTTGTGTATATTTCTATGCATTTGTGGTTGTAATATCCCTAGGTTGTCCCTGATTTTGACTAGTTGAAGAAATCTGTTTCAGCTTTAAATGTTTTCTTGTTTAGTGAGCCTTGAGGTCTCATTTCTTCAGGGCTTTGGTGTTATCTAAATAGCAGAATTTTTATTTTCTTCCGTTTCCTACTTCAACTTATTTCCCTTCCCCATGCTAACTCTGGTCTTCACTGTCACACACCTATGCCAACTTCCAGCATGCCTGTGTAGGGCTGCCTCAGATTTACAAAGACTTTCACACTTCAAGATAAACTCCCCATCTATCATAAAACATTCACATTTCATAAATTATCCTTATATTTGCTCTGTTCTAGTTTGTAGGTACCTACACAAGAGAAATTTTAGTGTAGTTGCTTCTTTTCTAAATGTTTGTCATTTGTTACTTCATTTTCCATAACTATCAGGAAGGGAGGGCATCAACCCCAGAAAGTGGAATCTAAAACAAAGATCACCTATTTCCTTAAATGAACCACACAAACTCACAGTTCTCTTGTTTTCTTGAAACTCACTTTTTGCACAGACTCAGAAGGCAATTTAGATTTACTGAGTTCAATTAAGTCACAGTGCAGCTTAAGAACTGATCAATCTGTAAGTTACAATTAAAAATTAACATGAATATGGACAAAGGAATTATTTGTTAATAACAACTTTTATTCCAGGCTAAGACAAAAGCAATCCAGCGATGTTGCCTAATACACTATGATGCGGAGGAAGGGGTGTTTGACTTTCGACACTATGCCATCCAGGTGGTGCCTGTTGGAATTTCAAAAGCTGTCAAAAAGTTTAATAAAAGGAAGCTGCCAGACCTCAGCAGTTTCAGTGATGTGTCAGAATTTATGACAAAGTAAGTTTCAAAAGCACTTATAATTTTTCTCAGCATGAGCATTATTTCAAAATTTTCTCCATTCCAGTTTTGAGGCCTGATTCCCCCTGGTGTTTCATCATGGCATGTCATTCCTTTCATTCAGTACCATGACAATTGATGTTTTCAGTGATACCATTTCCTACATAGGGAGGGTGGGAACCATTTTCCATGCTTTTTAGCCAAAAAAGTTGTCATCAATCACAACCTCTTATAATTCTAAAGTGACACACATTTTAGTCACACCTTTAGACATGCAGTGGATTATTGCAACACATGTCTAGCATTAAAAAGGTACTAGGTCAAATGCAGATTTATATGTTCATGTATATATCTGTAAATTGGGATTTAAGGATGTGTCATGGTATACAACTGGATGTCAAGGGAGACAACATAAAAGGGATGAAGTTCCTATGTTATAAAAGACAGGCTAGAGTTTATTCCCTGTAAATAATTTTTGTACACAGCAGTTGTCAAAGTATTCACAAGCCTTTTTTCACTGCCCAGTTGATAATGTTAAGTACATCCATGATGTATAGGAAACACTTCTTCTTCCCAACATTGCTGACTATTTGCGTATTAAGGTTTACAAGATGGTAGTGAGACCAGCTAGGTTGTATGATTTGTAGCACTAATGAAATGACACAAGGCAGAGCTTGAGGTGGCAGAGTTAAAGATGCTTAGGTTTTTGTGAGTGTCTTAGAGCAACAGCCGAGAGTAGGCATAGGAAAAGAGTTGAGATTGGATTGGTTTGGACATCTGAGGATGAGAGATGATGTGTATATTATTGGGAGAAAGATCCTGGAAATGGAGGAGGAAAAGAGGAGATTTATAGATGTGGTGAGGGGGAACACCCATGATTGGTATGACAGAGGAAGACCCGTTCTCTCTTCACATTTTCTTCATTTTTACATGGTACATATTTTAAGATAACAAGGGAGTTAAGTAGGAAAAAAAAGTCAGCTTCTCCACGGGCCGGAACAAATAAGCGCCTTTTCAGTGTTTTCAATACCCCAAGTTTCACAATCCATGAGTTTAGCACTTTACCTGCGGAATGAAGCAAGCGCAAAACTCCGGAGGGTACTGTGCAGTGCTTTTTATGACAGACTACCCTGATTTTTTTTTTGGGGGGGGGGGGGGGTAGAACCTAGAAGAAACTGGTAATGTTTATTTTACCTCATCAGATACAAAGAGCACCACATGAGGATTTATTTGTTGTAATACAAACTTCTTGGCAGGTCTGGCATGTTATCAGAAAGTGAGGCAGAAGATGACCCTTCAGCTCATGTCACAGTTCCACCCTCCAAAAAGGCTTCCAAGAAACTAGGTCCCCAAAAGTCATCTGTGAGGCTGAGTGAACTGGGACCAAGACTGACTCTTCAGGTACATCATGTTGACTGATATCAATGAATGCAAAACTCGCATTCTTGTGTAAATTATACAATGTGTATATGATACATTTTCATAAGAATTTAAGTAACTAATTGTGTTATTTCAGCTATTAAAGGTTGAAGAAGGGTTACTAGAAGGAAATGTGCTGTATAGCAGCATCTATACCAAGTCTGCTGAGGAAAAGTTAGAGTTGGAAAAGCGAAGAAGAATTAAAAAGTAAGTGTACCATGCAGTAAATATTTTGTTATCATGACTTGCAGCATTTATTTACCATATTATCTTATAGAAATTATTACTTGTATTACAAGACTGATATCTGTGCTTGGAGTTAAACTTTAATCACATTTTCAGGCAACTTAAAGCAAAAAGGAAGAAGGAACAGGAAGAAAATGTTGAAGCTAAAAAGAAGAAGAAAGAAGAACATAAGAAAAAGTGTCTTGATGGCATGGGATTAAAGAATGAAAAGAAAGAGAAAGTAACAGGTGATGCAGAAGAGAATGAGGAAGAAGATGATGATGCCCAGTACTACAGAGAGGAGGTTGGAGAGGAGCCAGCTCCAGGTAATCAAATTATATATCTCATGAATGTGTGTATGTAAGAGATGGGAGAAAAGGGGAATATTTCTATGTTTGAAAGGAAAATGCATGTTTCTGTGATGTAAATGATTGAAAGAAGAATGCTGTGCAAGGAACTAAAAAAAGACTCAATGTGTTAAATGAGGATGTTTGCAGGTTACATATAGATGTGGAATGACAGGAGTTGACAATTCTTTGAGTCTGTGGAAATTATTTTGGCAGGCACCTTGGATGTGAATGGAATAGATAACAAGGACAATAAGTATGTTACCAGAGGATATGACATGGCTAAAAGGAGGATATAATGAGTTGCAGAGTGGTACTAGAAGTGATCATACACAGCCACCCAAGTTGTGGTTTGGTCACCTAGCACGACTAGAAAGAATGAAGGGGTGACAGAGTGTGTTCAGAAGTGTGATAGATATCAAGAATGTGAAAGTATGATACCTTTGCGTGGGAGGGCACTGAGCATTTTGATCGAGGGATAGCAGGAAGAAAAAGGATTGGAGTGTTTGAACAAGAAGAGTGAAAACTTTCTTTGAAGTAATCCAGAAAAGTAGGCCTCAACAAAAATATGGATAGGTAGATGGAAGGTTATTTCGAGAAAATTGTGTGAGAATGTTTTGAATGTAGTGTGAAAGAGTAAGTAATTCAAAAGAAATTTCATCGTAATTTCAAATGAATTAGATGACAAAAAGTCTATTTGAATATTTCGTAATTTAGAGAGATTCTTGATTACTCACATTTAATTTTCTTTCTCCACAGAACTCTTTCAAAAGAAGGATACTTCAATGAAAAGGAGAAAGGGTGGTGGTAAACCTCCCAGGAAGAAGTTTAAGAAGAAAGATTAATAGTGGTACCGTACATGTTGCCACTATACCTGCTGTTTAAACACATGCTGAAAACCTTATGTACATGCTGGTGTTCTTATCAGTGGTGGAATACCTCTCCCCACCCATGTGGTATGTCCACTTTGGCATCTAAAATTGTTGAAAGGAAAATGGGAAAATACATTATTCTCTAGAAAGAACAGATATTGAGTTTTATTGCTTAAGATGTGATATTGAAAGTCAGTTTGTTGAAATGAAAAGGAAAAAGAATCAGTAGGAGACAGAATGTGGTCAAAGACAGGAGAAAAAGCTGGAGGTGGCAAAGCCAAAGATTCTTGTAGGGAATGGCAAGGATCGACACGGGTAGAAATGACTAATATTAAAGGGGCAGTCCAGGTTAGATGGTTCACAGACAAAGTGAGGGAGTCAAGATTGAGATTGTGTGAACGTGCAGATGATAGATGCTGGGCGTATTGCATGAAGGGTTTTAGAGATGGAGCTGCCAAGCAAGAAGAAGGCCAATGAGAAGGTTTACACTCACTCTAATACTCTTCTACTTTACTGATCCATTTCACTGGTGGCCTCCCCTTGACTCCCTCTCCCTCAATCCTGCCCTCATACTCTTCTCAAAGTCATCTTGTTCTGGAGAACAAGGCTCTTCAGGGAAAAAAGCTAATACAAAATGGGGGAAGAAAGTGTCAGTTGTACAATATAGGGGAGTGGTAGAATAATTGTGAAAAGGAATGAAAAAAATAGGAAGTATGGAAGAGGCACTTTGAATCTGTGATGAATAAATGTGGGAGAAAAAGAAAAGAAGTGACCAGTATATGGGTAAAGATTAATGCAGGGTGGCCATATCCATAACAGATGGAGAGGAGAGATTAGGGGAAGAGATAAATTGGCTAAAAGAAGGAAAGGCCCCTGGCTTTGGTGGCATAATAGTAAAAATGCTAGAAAATTGAGAACTTAATTTTGGAATGGATGTGGATAAGAAATCTAGCATGGAGGTTGGATTAGATGCCAGAAGACCATGGAGGTGCAGAGGACTAAAGAAATGTAATCATTGTGCTGCCTTACAAAGGAAAATGAAGTAGGGATGATTGTGTTATAGCTGAATAAGTTTATATGGTGTGCCAGGTAAGGCATATGGAATTGTTGTAAATTAGGGGATGATGAAAATAACAACTATGACCAAGCAAAGGCCTATGACAAAGTGTTTATGGGACATCGTAAGAGTACAATAGTGTGGGAGGGTGTTGAAGGAATCCAGCTTTTATTAGAATGTGAGTGCCTCGATCCCTGTGCATAAGCAGGAAACAGAGTGAGAGTTTGGTGTCAGTGTGAGATAGGGGTGTATGTCGTCACCATGGCTGTTAAGTGTATTGATATATGTATGAGAGAAATGAAAGGTGGAAGTGAGTGCCATGCATTTGTCTGGTGGCAGATCGACCTCTATGAAAAATGATAATGTTACTGGCAGAAAGTTAAAAGATATGGTGCAGAGGATTAAAGATGAGCTTGACAAGGTGTGAAAGAGCGTGTGATGAAGTTAAAAATAAAACCTGGTAAGAGTAAAATTATGGTAAATGAGAGCCTAAGAGTGCAGACTATTGATTTTATAAAGCCACGCAGTTAGGGCAGAGAACATGACATTTAAAATATTGGTGTGTGGGGGAGGTGGGGGGGGGGTAGAGGAAGGGATAGTTCTAATTAAAAGCCTGGGGGCATGGAGGAAGAGAGCAAACAGGTATTGAGTAGCTATTGGAGAGAGTTATGAAGGAATGGAAGTAAAGGAGGGTATAAAAAATAGCGTTATAATCTTAACTCATACTCCATCAGAGACAGTGACGTGGAATGTAACAGTAATCATGAATATGGCTGTGAGGATGGGATAGAAAAAGTGATGAAAGTATGCGTGAGAGGTTTGAAGTGTAAGTGGATTGTGGAGTGGCTGAATGGGAAAAGGGGAAAAAGAAAGGTCAATATGACGGCGGACGGTACGTTTTTTTTTTTTTTTTTTTTTTTTTTTTATGGTGGAAGTCAAGAAATTTGTATAATGACTGATAACAAGTGGGAGGCTACATTATTGGATTACGTAGTTTAAACCTAGGGTAATTTAATTAATACGAGATAATTAATCCTGTATTATGAATGGCGTATACTATTGCAAAATTGAGGTGTATATTATTTCATTTTCTTCTCTTATTCCATTATGAAGACAATGCCATATGTAGGCTGTAGGCTACTCTGTTCATATGGGTGGTCAAGTTCCATGCATGGCACCTTCCCGTAGATCGAGGTGTTAGACAAATCCTCGATCCCGTAAAAGTAATAGTAAGCTGCAGAAGGGATGTAAGAGGAAACGACACCTCACTGTGACCTCAGGGACAAGGTGCATGTGTGAAGCAGGTGGCAGCAAAATAAAGCCGAGGGAACCATATGTGCGACAATGGCTCCCTAAAGGACGACAGACAAATGATCTTAGATTAACATTGATTTATTCTGTACACGTGTATAGAATACATAAATAATTAGTTTTTTTGGTGAAGAATTAATCGAATACCGTCATTTAGGGGCCTATATGCTAGCTTTAGGCAGAAACCGATAAATGCTATGTTCGGAGCTGAGTGAGTACGATAATCTGGGAAAAAAGAACTCATCAATAAAATAAATAAATTGAAACAAAAGGAGAGAAAAGAAAAATGCAAAAAGAGAAGTCCAGATCGAGTAAGCTAAAGTGAAGGAAACAACTTGGAGGAAACAAAGGAAAAATAAAACAAAAGCAGAGTGAACAGAAAAAAAAAAAACCCGGCTCATGGCACACTAAAGTATATAAGTATGCGCAGAGAAGCAACTATAGGAGTGCTTAGTGAAGTATAATAAGTGTGAAGAAGTACCAAGGAGGAGGAGCGGTACATAGCGGAATAGCCCAAAAGAAGAAGAAGAGGAATCAGCCACTGTCCTCCATGGCTGGCGCTGCGGGGCGGTAGACTGCGGCACACACGGATCACCTCGCGGCCCCTCACGCCCGCAGCCTCCCTCTCTCCGCCTCCACACCTGGTAAGTATGGCGTGTGTGGGGCGTGCCAGGGGTGTGCGTACCAGCGGGGCGCGGGGTGTGGCGTGTGCCGGGCTGTCATGACCCTGGCGGCCCTTGGTGGCGTCTGTCTCCCCTGCTGCTGCATCCTCCCTCCCCTGCCCGAGTTGGGAGTCCCTGCTGCGTGTGGCTCCTGCAGCTCACCAACGATACACGCAGAAATTGAAGACAGAAAAAACTATACCACAACAATATGGAACAGAAGAAAAAGAAAATTAAACACGGCAATAAAAGACATGAGAAACGAAAGGAGAGAAAAGAGAAGTGCAAAAAGAAAAGTCCAGAGTAAGCTAATGTGATGGAAACAACTTGGAGGAAACAAAGGAGAAAGAAAAGAAAAGCAGAGTGAACAGACAAAAAACGCCAATCAACCCCACAGCCTAACTAGTCCCATAAAACACCCAAGAAGAAGAAAAAGAATCAAGAATAAGTCATAAGTGGGAGCTGTCATCATCATTCTCCTGCTGCACACCACCGATAGATGCAGAAATTGAAGACGGAAAAAAATATACCACAACAATATGGAACAAAAGAAAAAGAAAATTGAACAAAACTAAAAGCAACAACGCCAATCAGGAATAAGTGGTAATTATTGAGAATCACTACGCGCCTCTAAAATACAATATTACGCCTCCATATTATACGTAAGGGACGAAATACGTGATTCTCAATAATTACCCAAGAATCAAGAATAAGTCGTAAGTGGGAGCTGTCATCATCATCATTCTCCTGCTGCACACCAATGAGAGACGCAGAAATTGAAGACAGAAAGAACTATATCACAACAATATGGAACAGAAGAAAATAGAAAATTGAACAAAACTAAAGGACACAACAATGCCAATCAAGAATAAGTCATAAGTGGGAGCCATTACAAAGGCAATCCCATGCCTACTACTGGACTGGACTGGATTTGTAATGAATTGAGAGGCAGATTAGTAGGGCAGATGACAGGTGACAGCGGGAGGTGGCCGAAGTAGGCAGTAGTTGCTGTGTTTGACAATATTTCATAGAGCACCAAGGTGTTTGTGGGTGTGAAAGTGGTGACAATATAGAATAATACCCCCTATTGTACCTGTCACTAGTACCCGCCACAGCCCAGCATGCCCAGACAGAGGTACAAGGACAGGCCATCAGGAAGCAGCCCCAAAGATACAAATTGTCAAGAAAGCATGTTTTGCCTCAAAGGTCACACCACCTCTGTCACACTTTCATTTTTCTTGTATGACACTAACACATCAATGACAAGGGTCTGCTACTTGTGATGTGTCCAGAAGATGTTTTTCTCAAAGAAATGAAACTGCCAGGGAGGCAAAGACCAATCCAAAGGGTTTCTTTCAGCTTTATAAGACCAAGGTTAGGGATAAGATAGGGCTGCTTAAGTCAGGAGAATCACTGATAGATACAGATGAGGAAATGAGTGAGGCTTTAAACAGGTAGAAGGATTAACCAACATCAACGTAAGTAGGGAGGTTGTGATTATAGAGATATATAGACTCAAAATTACTAAGGCGCCAGAGCCAGATGAAATTTTTCCCTGGGTATTAAAAGAATGTAAATATGAAATCAGTGGGCAGCTAACAGAAGTTTCTAGGAAGTCGCTAGACTCAAGGGTGGTGCCTGTTTCATGGAGGCAGGCACACGTTATTCCAATATATAAGAAGGGAGACAAATCTTCTATGCAAACTATGGGCCGATTAGTTTGACGTCAGTTATAGGTAAAATGCTTGAGTCAATAATAGCAGATAGTATTAGGCAGAGGTGGGCAAGTGCAGTACCTAGTGCAGTAGTACCGCATCAGTGATTCAGTCATTTTGACTTTTCAGTTATTGTTCAAAATTAAATACAGTCATCCCCATTGCGTTCATGGGTATTTCGTTCGGACTTCGCGCGATGCTGAAACCGCGAACGGCGGGACTATAACCCTATGGGAAAATATGCATTTGGGGAAGTCACCTCTGACACGTCATATAAAACATGTTTTTTTCGTTCTTTTTAATGACTGAAATGAGACAAGACCTTGTTAGACAACAATATGTAATCAACACTCACCCTGGGGTCAAAATTTAGTAGCACAGAAGACCCAAAAGTAGCCCAATTTGCGATAAGTAGCCCAATCTGGCAACACTGTAGTGTGGCGGAGCGTGAATTTTTTTTTTTAGGATAATGTTGCTATGAGAAAATCTCGACCAATAGCAGTCGTCCCTGAGTAAGCTGCTGGCCAATAGGAAAGCATGACGTCACAGTCTAACCGTGACGTCACTCAGGAGCAACCTAACGTCCATTGCCCCGCCTCCTCCTCTCTCCCTTCCCCTCCTCTCTGCCTCCCTCCCTCCTCTCTGCCTCCTCCTCCTCCCTCTCTCCTTCCCCTCCCCTCCTCTCTCCTCTCACCTCCTCCTCCCTCCTCTGCCTTCCTCCCTCCTCCTTCCCCTCCTCCCTGCCTCCTCCCTCCCCTCCTCTCTGCCTCCCTCCCTCCCTCCTCTCTGCCTTCCTCCTCCTCTCCTCCTCCCTCCCCTCCTATCTGCCTACCTCCCTCCCTCCTCTCTGCCTTCCTCCCTCCTCTCTCCCTTACCCCCTCCTCTCTGCCTCCCTACCTCCTCTCTGCCTTCCTATTTATCGTCTATGCATCCACAGATATCGCTGAACTGGGGCCGCCAGATAAGCGGGGAGGTCACAATTAGTTGATCACAATATGAAACCGCGATGGGTGAGACCGCGAACGGCGGGGGGTGACTGTATACTAAATAGACAAACTAAACTGCTTCACTGTGAGTCTTCTTTAACCCACGCCGTGCCGGCCATTTCAACCCCCGACCCGTCCGTGGTGCCGGCCGATTTTTCATTGTACTATTTTAAGCATGTTTCCTTTGTTTGGATAGCCAGGATAGGCACTGAAGTATTTTTTATTTTGACTACTGCTACCACAGCACCACACACCGTGTACCGCACTGGGAAAAATAAATGGACCGCACTACCGCAACCGCACTACTCTGGAGAAAGTACAGGTAACTCGATTTATGCGAGTATTGTGTCCTTGAAGAGAGAGAGAGAATATCCATATCACCGAGATATTCACTCAGGCATGCAGTCTCATCCTCACTCGTGTGAGGAAGAAATGAGGGACACCATGAGCAACTGGCTAGTATTGGTACCGGTACTGAGCAGTCTGGTACCAGTACCATACTGTATAGCTGGTACCATTAGTACCGGTACTGGTACCGGTACCTGCCCACCCCTATTGCTGAGTAGCGTGGCAGCGTGGGTACTGTATTGTTATTCAAGTGGCACGCAGGAAGAACTGAGCTCAGCTGTGTGGTCGTGGCGCCATGTGAGTCCAGTTGTGTGAGACATCTGGTGGCCATTCCATAAAATATTGCGTACAAGTGAAAAAAAACGTGTAAATTAAACATCTATTTGGATTTTTGACCCCATGTTATTTCAAAAACGCGTAAATCAAACTCGCGTAAATCGAGAGTTACCTGTACCGGACTACCGCAACCGCACTACTGATTTTTCAGTACTGCTCCCACCTCTGGTATTAGGGACCATACGGACAGACATAATTTAATTCACGACTCACAGCATGATGACGCGTTTTGCGTCATCAAAGAGTAAAAGGTCCTGGTGCACGATGAAGCGAAATGCGTCATAAATGTTTAAAAAATTGATTAAAAATTAAGTTTTCGGTGAAAGTGCATCAAATTTGGGAGCGTCAATTGTTGGGATAAGTTTCTTAATGGTAACATATGGCAACCTTTCTAAGGAGCATAGATGAGGAGCTTTGAGCGATTTTTATTTGTTAGCCTACTCTGACGGGAAAGGAATATAATACAGTCCTCTCGGTGTAACTTGGGAACTAATAGGCATATGAGGATTTTGAGGATACCATAAGAATTCTCACTAAATTCCGCTTTGAAAAATATAATCGTCTAAAAAAGTTGGCCCACAAAATTTCGAGCTAGCAAGTGGGGAAGAATTGGTACTTTGGATTTATTGTCTACAATACTCTATATGGAGACTTGAAACAAGTTTGCATTGCTTACATATATATATATATATATATGTATATATATATATATATATATATATATATATATATATATATATATATATATATATATATATATATATATATATATATATATATATATATATATATATATATATATATATATATATATATATATATATATATATATATATATATATATATATATATATATATATATATATATATATATATATATATATATATATATATATATATATATATATATATATATATATATATATATATATACTTTCCTCTATTTTTATTTGCGCATGTTCTAGTACAAGTCTTTATGAAGCCATTGATACCAAATTTATTGGGGTACAATATATCTGTGAGGGTAAAATACGTCCGGGAATGTAGGGTATCGCGGCGGCAAAAAAAGGCCGGTCGGGCCTGAGAAATGTATGATGAGTGGAACAGAAACTTATTGGAAACTTATGGTGTGTGAGAGGGTTAAAGGAAAGTCATGCCTTACTAATCTTTTATCCTTTTACAATAGAGTATACGAGGCAGCTGACAATGATGAGAGTTACGATGTAGTTTATCTTGATTTTGGTAAGGCCGTCGGTAAGGTACCTCACCAGAGACTATTAAATAAAGTCAGGGCTCATGGAATAGGAGGGAAGGTTTATGATTGGATTAGGGCATGGATTAGCAACAGGAAACAGAGAGTTACTATTAATGGTAAAAAATCTGAATGGGGTAATGTTACCAGTGGGGTTCCTCAAGGTTCAGTGTTAGGCCCACTTTTATTCATTATCTACATCAATGACATAGACAAAGGGATAACCAGTGACATTGGTAAATTTGCAGAGGACACACTATTAGGACAGGGGAGGATGCTAGAGCACTGCAGGAGGACCTCAACAAATTGTCAGCTTGGTCAGAGAAATGGCAGATGAATTTTAACATCGTCAAGTAGTGTAGCGTACTAAGTGTAGGAACACGCAACTCATTACATGAATATAGTTTAGACTCCACAGTGATAGGCAGGGCAGAGTGTGAAAGGGATCTGGGAGTGTTAGTGAACTCTGACCTGAAACTAAGGAAGCAATGCATTAATGCGAGGAATAGGGCTAACAGGCTATTAGGCTTTATTAACAGGACGGTACTGGGAGAATACGATACGAACGGCTTTATTTACTCCTAAAATCATGTTAAAATGGCTTCTCAGGGTCTTTATAAGCACATAAAAAAGTGATGCTGCAGCGTTTCTGCCATATTCGTCGATGCCTCCGAGGAACATGCCACAAAAACTTCCAAGTTTTTGCGACTCATAGCCTTTACTGTGGGTCAGGAACGGATCCTAGCACACTCTGATAGTAAAGTCCACTTGTAAGACACAATAACACAGCTGGGATAGTGTAAGTTCTCGTAAAGTAGCGTACAATCCTGGGCACTGCTGGGCAGCGAAGGCCACTTTCTCCTTTCCCGCACAGACCCGCAGACTAGTAACCGAACATGAACAATACGCGTTCTGCGGTGATCAGGAACTTTAGGTCCTGAAACGGTACCAAGAGGAACGGTACCTTCATCTGATGTGTATAATGCTTTTTTCTGATGTTTTATTCACTAGATATATTATAGAATCTGGTCAACGTCTTTGACTTCCAGCACCTTATTATGAAAAAAAATGAAATGATATTAAAAACACCCCTGAATATACCAAAAATTATGCCAAATGAGGTTAGGCATAAAACTAAATTTCCAGTACGCCAACCAGGCCTGGAATATAGCAGATTGGCATAATTATGCCAAACCTGGCAACCCTGGTGGTAAGGGAAAGAGTGACTCACGATTCTAGTCATTCAGAGCTGTGAGCTGCGGTCAGGAGCAAGGTGCAAAGTGAGAGTGTTGTGTACTGGTACTGTATTACTGTAGCAGAGAGGTATAGTGTAACTAGGTATTGTAGGGGCGGCATCATGAATGCAGTCATCACCGAAGGGGGGGGCGCTGTCCTGGAAGCTGCAATGGTAATCGTTGCTTGAATAATTGCCAGGACCACTATTCTAATGATTTTCAGTCCTAGTGACTCTATTCTCATTAATAACTCAGAATAAGTATTACTTAGGTTCTAGCACAGTAGATATTAGATGCATACTGTCCATGTTGCATGGTGACACTGGCGTCTGTGGACTGTAAATTGTACATACGTACAGTCTGTGTATGTTAAGGCGGCCATTGTTGTTCTGAGTCATCATAACAGCGCCCCTAACTCCAGGGAGCGCGATGCAGCGGCAGTATGCAGTGCGGGATATAACCAGGAAAGCGTCTCTCTCTCGCTCTCTCTCTCTCTCTCTCTCTCTCTCTCTCTCTCTCTCTCTCTCTCTCTCTCTCTCTCTCTCTCTCTCTCTCTCTCTCTCTCTCTCTCTCTCTCTCTCTCTCTCTCTCTCTCTCTCTCTCTCTCTCTCTCTCTCTCTCTCCTCTCTCTCTCTCTCTCTCTCTCTCTCTCTCTGTTTTAGAGAAGCTGCATTTTGCCTCTTACAGACTGTATGAAGATCAAATGCATATACTGATAAATCCATCTCTAAATCTATCTATAATAAACTCATATATGTATATACGGATAGAATCACTGGAATAAAAATTCTGAAAAAAAAAAAAATCTGTGGTTTAAACCAAAAAAAACCTGGTTTAAACCAAAAAAAACTGGTTTAAACCAAAAAAACATGGTTTTTGTTTAAAAAAAAAAAACATTGGTTTTTGCCAACCCTGGAACTAAGAATGTTTGGCCTCACATTTAACTTTTAGTTTTGCTATGTTGAATTTATGTGTTCATTATGATAATATTCTGTTGAGCAGTATCCATACAACATACACATCAATTCCCACTGTATTGTCCTAAACCTTTACTAACTTTTTTCAGTACGGTATGTTACAGATATTAGAGAGGAAAGTTATGTAGAACTCTTAATGATAGTGCATCTTCGGAAATTAGCTTTTGTATGCATTTTCAGGTAAATGCCAGACAGCATGTGGCATGAAGCAAGAAAGCAGGAGCGGAAGATACGAGGGATGTTAGTGGACTACAAGCGACGTGCTGAAAGGAGGCGAGAATACTATGAAAAGATTGTGAGTGCTTTTTTTGAGGCAGGAATATTTTGAACTGCTTAAAGGGTATTATGCCCTGTTTTGAAAATTTATATAATTGTCAATATTAGGATTATAAGAACATTATTAATTGCATAATAGATGTATGAAACATACTAAGATATAAATACTGCGAGGCAGGAATAACCCTTAAGTGTCCCTGCAGAAACAAGACCCAACACAGTTCATCCAGCTGCATGGCCGGCCTGTCCGAATCCACCTGGACCCAGCGGTGGCCAGTGCTGCTGAAGCGCCAGGCAGCATGTAAGTTTGTCCTTTCAGAGCGTGAGAATATGACTTGGCACCTTTTTTTAATTTCTATTTCTAGATGAGCATAGCCTCTATACTACAGCTGATAAAAGGACTATATTTTTATCTAACTTATCTAGTATTTGTTTTATTGTACTATGCATTATAAAGGAATGTGCTGCAGTATTTATTTTGCTACTTTTCAAAACTGTTCTCAGAAGCTAAGGATGATTAACATTTCTAGTAGATAATGAAGGTTCACTGTCATGTCTTCTGAAGCCATTGAATGATTTTGTTTTCTTAACCATCAGGATGCCTTGGAGGGGTGATGCAGACTCCATGATTGATCGCTTTGATGTCCGGGCTCACTTGGACACCCTGCCGCCCCCTTCAAACACCTCCCCCAAGCTGACCGCAGAGGAGGACTGGGAGGAACGCCAGGCGAACTATGAGCGTTACCGCATCCTCATCCAAAATGATTTCCTTGGAAGTGAGTTTTGGTCTTGCATTTAGTGAGGGATTGATTGTTCATTTTTTAGTTTTGTTTAGGATTACATATTCAGTTATTGTAACATTAACCCGTAAAGCGTCAGAGACATAAGAGATATGTCAGCCGCTCTCAATCATTAGATCGTCGGAGACGTATCGTCGCCCTCCTCCCATCCTTTTCCTGATAAATTGCGTCCTCAAAATGTCTCCATGTACTACTATTATATATTACATGCACAGTATATGCTGCCACCTTGATCATGCTAACATGAATATTGTCTTTTTTTCCTTTTATTAGTTTCCCCTTTTGTAGCAGTTTCAGCTGCATTCTTTTTGTGGTAGCTGCCTTATGGCACTTGGACCCCACTAATATGAACACGGTCTAATTTCCATTACTTACTCTCCCCATTTCTAGTGTTTTTTGGTGTGTGTTGTGTTGTGGTAGTGAAGCCTTGTACCATATGAATTATGATATGCCTTTTGTTTTGTTGTATGGAAAACAAATACATATTAATTGAAAAATATCCGCACTCTGAAAGGCAAAACTCACACGGGGTATCTGGTGGCTGCCATTGATTTGATTGTTAGACACAAACACACACTCTCTCTCCTCTATTATATTTTTAAGAAAATATTCGCACTCTGAAAGGCAACACTCACACGGAGTATCTGGCGGCTGCCATCGATTTGATATTTAGACACACACACACACACACACACACACACACACACACACACACACACACACACACACACTCTCTCTCTCTCTCTCTCTCTCTCTCTCTCTCTCTCTCTCTCTCTCTCCCCCCCCCCCCCCCTACTTCCTCATCTCCTGTCTCGTAACTTTAGTCCACCCCCCCTCCCATAGATCAACGATAAGGAGCTCTTGCTCATGTCAGGAGGGTACCTGCTGGCGATTACGAGTCCAACACATGATCAGGCCGTGGTGAATTACACACACACACACACACACACACACACACACACACACACACACACACACCATGTCTTGCTGTTGTACAGAACTGAGTGATGAGTCCATTGAACGCTGTTTGCATGAGACTCTGACCGACAGTGATGCTTCTATCTCTTTGGGATAGTTTAGTAGCAGGGAAGATGACCTTGACACATACATCCCACCAAGTCGTGAGGCAACACCAAAACCAGTCACACGGGGAAGGGCTTTTTTCGTGACTATAATTTCTTGAAGCTAAAATATGACATGTTGTTTTCTTCTCAACACAGTAATGATGTCATGCATGTCCCCAACTCATTGCTCCAAGTGTGAGAAAAAGAGGAAGCGATAAAAACTACATACATAAGGTTTCACTAAGCCGCTAACTTTAGTGCAGAATATCTTGTGCGCCATAATACCACCTCCATTCAGTTCTGGGCGCAATGAGTGTCAGTTCCATTCCTTTCACGTCATTTAAGACTGGTTTCATCAAGAAAATAAAATCCAAGATGTGGCCGGCACTGGTGAAATCACAAGGTGTCGTATTTGCTGACGCTTTACGGGTTGCTGGGTTAAACCCCCTTCATCTTTTTTCTTCTTTCTTTTATTTTGTTATTCATAAAGTGGGAAAGAGAAAACACTTTGTCTTGAATTCAGTTGACTGATTATAATATTCATGAAGGAAAATACATCATGCCCACTTTTATTTTTACTCACCACAGTCAAGGAGGAGAAGTTCTTGCACCAAATCCGTTTGGAGGAACAGTTTGGGCCCATTGTCAATAAGGCCATTGAGGAGGAGAAAAAAGCACTGGCCCCCAAGAAGGCAGCCATTGCCTTCACCTACACTGAAGATGTAGAACCAGAAGATAAGGAGAAACCTGACTCCAGTGCTGATGCTGCATTACCAGATGGTGGGGAGGAGGCAGCCGGTGATGGCAGTGATGAAGAGAGTGACAGTGACATTGATCTTGGTGAGTAGTTTTCTGTTTATTTAATAATTATACATTTATGATGATTGTCACAATAGAATATTAAAATGCTCCATTCATAAATTGCTAAGCACACCTTTAATGATTGGTTCTTCTTTAAATGTATGTGCTGGTACTACAATACCACAGCATTGAAGGATCAGCAAGGTCACTTGTTGAAGAAAATATACCTTCTTCCTTAGTAAGAGTACTCTTCATCATTATCAGTTTCAAAACTCACAGTGGTCAATCTTTCTTCACTGCAGATACTTTATAAGGATATATCAAAGTATATTATTGTTATAAATGTG
Organism: Eriocheir sinensis; assembly: GCF_024679095.1. Classification (NCBI taxonomy): domain Eukaryota; kingdom Metazoa; phylum Arthropoda; class Malacostraca; order Decapoda; family Varunidae; genus Eriocheir; species Eriocheir sinensis. Next base: position 6,315,166 of record NC_066544.1, read on the forward strand.
AATGAGAACATTGAACTTGAAACTATAAACCCTTCTTCCAGATTTGACAGTGGATGTGATGTCACTGTCCAACACACAACAACAGGAGATGAACACTTCAGGGGTGGAATATGGCCTCAACCAGGATGACTTCATGTCCCTCATCAGCCGAGACCTACAGGAGGCTGAGGAGCTTAGGGTAGCCAAGGAACATGAGGATGAGAAGGCCATGTACTCGGTAGGTGGTCAAAGGAAAGAAAACTGGTTAGATTTCTCTTGTGCTATAAAGTTAGTTATTCATGAACTTCACTAACTCATTTACTGTACCCAATACTGAAGTTTGATAAAAACACTGGTACAACATATCCCCACCCGTGTACAGCTAATCTCTATGTGCTTATGAATACATATACATGGATCATTTATGACTCCTTTATGTTGTGCAGCTTTTAACTCAATTTCATCAGCTGTCTATTTAGGCAACTTTGGGTGTGATTTTAACTACTTTCTATATTTGTCGCATATGCACAGTCGCGATATGAAGTGATGTCGCCGCTCTCAAAATGTTTCGTACGGAAGCATTTGAAGGTAACGGAAGTGATGTGTATTTATTGTTTATGTTATAATGTTCCCTTTTAATGATATTCTGTAATACGCTGTGATGTAAAACACGGTAAAATAACATAGTAGTACCTGAATTACAATTATACATTCATTTGTTTAAAAAATGCGACTGCGAATGTCATGTGTTGTCTTCAGTGCTGAAGACAACCTTGAAATGATTTAGCTCACATCGTGTGCTGATCTTTGCAGAACAGTTGTTATACGTTGTTCAGATTTAGGCTATATATATATATATATATATATATATATATATATATATATATATATATATATATATATATATATATATATATATATATATATATATATATATATATATATATATATATATATATATATATATATATATATATATATATATATATATATATATATATATATATATATATATATATATATATTACTTTTTTTTTTTTTTTTTTACGTTGTTGCCTATTGCGCCGTAGGCATCTTCCGGTGGGGCCTGATGGTCGGCCCAAGGCTTCTTCCAGGTGGGGCCTGATGGTTGGCCCAGCCTGCTCTGGCGAGGCGAGTGTTTATAGTGGCGCCATCTTGCATTGGCTCATGCTGCCTCGAACTCGTGCTGATGATTGGACGGCTTCCTCTAGAGTCCGGGTGATGGGTGGTCTTCAGGACAGCATGTGGGTAGTTTTAAGCCACTTGGCGGTGACCGAAAAATCCGAGTGGTAGCGTGAGATATATATATATATATATATATATATATATATATATATATATATATATATATATATATATATATATATATATATATATATATATATATATATATATATATATATATATATATATATATATATATATATATATATATATATATATATATATATATATATATATATATATATATATATATATATATATATATATATATATATATATATATATATATATATATATATATATATATATATATATATATATATATATATATATATATATATATATATATATATATATATATATATATATATATATATATATATATATATATATATATATATATATTCTGGGTCATTCCATGAACTGTCTTCTGCAGTTATTAATACACACGCACAGTATTACACGAATGGACAGTTACTGGCATTATTACTGCGTTTTATTGATTAAGAAACGATCAAATAATAAGGTTTCACATTAAACACCTTTTATTCACTATGATGGCTTCTTATTATAAGCATGGGCACTGAAATATATAGTAACATTGCTCAGTAACGATGATGAATGAAGAATGCCTTCATAGGTAGGGTTGCCATGTCTGAACTATCAAAATTCCAGACGCCTCCACGAATATTTGACCATAGCCTAATGTTTGGCAGCGCTGCCCACAGCCACGACCACCACCTCCATTTCAAAGGATATATTCTATTTCCCCACCTTCCTCAATTATTCTATGGCACTTATAAGCTGTGGACATGTTCCACTGATCACCTCCAAGCATTAGAAGCCTTCATGAAGCTTTTGTTATTGTTATATTAACCAAGAAAGGCAATGATGTTTGCGATTGGTGGCAAAGAGTGAGCTTGGAGTTACAAAACACAACTATTCTGAAGATATTTATTCTTATTTTTCCATCTCCGACTATCCCTCGGTAGTTATAGGCTATGGGCATCTTCCCTTGATCACTATCATGCATTAGAAGTCCACGGAAAGCTTTTGTTATCGTCGTGTTGACCACGAAAGGCAAAGAGTGAGTCGGGTGAATAATAGGTATGGTGCGCGGGCGATGACGTCAACATCATACGAGAGTATAAATTAAATAAATTACGCCATCCTAGTTTAGGATATCGACTAATTATGCATGTCCTATATATTGTGCATATGTTAGATTTATTGCTGTCAACAATGATCATGAAAAGATAATTTTACTTTCTGTTTGAGTAATATGTCGAGATTTGGACTTCATTTGACTTGTTCCTCGGTGAACGAAAACACTTTGTGTCAAAATATTTCGACAACTCTTCGTAAGACATCACTGAATATTTCTTTTCTATTTTTTTTCTAGCTTGTAAAATATATTTAGTCAAGTTATGATGAAGGTACAGGAAAATAATGGTACTCTTGAAAATATATAACGATACTTGCGTGATCGAAAATAAACGTACACGGCGACATCACTTCATATCGCGACCGTACCTTCTTTCACATTGGGTCTCATATCATGTTCCTTCACTTTGTTGGTTTGTCATAGGCAGATTCTCTAGGTATCATTACTTGTACTTATTGGAAACTTTAAAATGGGTTAAAGTTGGCTGTCTTAGTAAAAGTATGGGAAAATCTTGAAATTGTGTAGGTCATTACTTTGACATATTTCTATGCCATTCCAGGGCCGTAAATCTCGCAAAGAGAGGCGGGCATTAAAGAAAAAGCACATGGATCGAAAGTTTAGTCCCCCAAGGTAAGGTGATTATTAATGATTATTTTACCTCTAAGTCAAAATCATATAGCTTAGTTCCTCACCTGAAAGGTATGGTGGTTTTCTCTGATTCTTTGTCTTGATGATACAGCTGTTTTATTATTATTTTTTTTCCGGTAAGAAGGTAGTAACATATTTCTTGCTATTATATTAATTCACTCACATCAAATTGATATTCCTTTCCAATAATATTTATTATAGAAATTACTTCTCTTGCAGCTATGCAGCACGAGCCAGTCCTACTTATGCCCCATATCGGAGGTCTTCCTCCCGCTCCAAGTCCCGTTCCCCAACCCCTCCAGGGGCAGGAACCATCAAATTCATTACCAGCTTTGGGGGAGAGTCAGATGGTGCTGGCTCTGATGATGATGGGGTCACTGGGGTCATCATTCTGCCTAAGGGTGATCGTAGTGGACGTGACCGCCGCAAGAACCGTTGGGACCAGAAAAACCGAGAGGGGAGCGGAGCAGGCCACCGCTCAGGCAGCTCAGGCCCCAGCAGCAGCCACCATGCCACTGCCTCCAGCCACTCCTTCTCAAAGAAACGGCGCCACATATCTCGCAGTCGGTCGGTATTCACCCCACCAGGTGGCTAACAACCCCTGGCGTGACTTCTTTTGTCTCCCAGCCATGTGGTCATACTTATGCCTGGCCACTACTAGTCCTTGGCCTGCTGGATGCTGAGTCTCTGGGCACCACCATAGTCATGTGTAACATTTAGTGGTTAAGAGTCATTGGGAGGTTTTAAAAATGGGAAAAAGAGAGGGAGAGACCCTGCAACCTTAACAAACTCACACACAAAGAACTTAGCTGTGTTACTGATGTATCACTGTTGCTTATGGTGGCTCTTAGGGTAAAAAGTAAGGATTGTGATTATGAAATGAATATGAAACTAAGTAACTTTATTGTGATGATGAAAAGCATGTTGCTAAAAGTGATGAGTGACATCTGCACCAGTTAAGCAATTAAGGTGGTAAGTAATTGATGGGAAGTCTTAAGAGTTACAAATATATATATATATATATATATATATATATATATATATATATATATATATATATATATATATATATATATATATATATTTATATGATCCTGAGCGGTTGGACGCTAATGTGTTTGCCTTGGCACATTATAGGAAAAAGGCATCTAGTTAAGTAGTAATTTCATGGATGCTTCCCTTCTGACTCGTACAAGGAAATACAACCTTTGTTAAGTTACGTTTATGCAGAAAGAAATTTGATGGACAGAGACTGGTAATACCATTGTAAATACTGGCTTTGGAAAGAGATAAAAAGTAATTATCTTGTTTAGCCTGTAATATGTAAAAAACTAGAGAAAAAAAACAGTAGAAATAATAATAATAATTTTGTAAAATATATATATATATATATATATATATATATATATATATATATATATATATATATATATATATATATATATATATATATATATATATATATACAGTGGAGCCTTGGTTTTCGTGATTAATCCATTCGAAAAAGTCTGACGAAAACCGAATGTACAAAAACTGAAGCAATATTTCCCATAAGAAATAATTAATGCAATTAATCCGTTCCAGACACCCAAAAATATTAACAAAGAATACACTTCATAGAGAATAACTATAGGTGTAATTACATACAGAAAACAATGAGAATAAATATAAATGACTAATGAAATAGATAAGTGAACATTTAACATCACTTTAAGAGGCCAAAAGCTTGTGAAATATACTACAGTGGGTTGGCAGCTTAAAGCTCGCCCGTGAACATGTTGTAAGCATCCTCTGTCCTTTGTACGCAAGAAATCTGAGTAACTTCCCTAAATAAACCTTCCTGCCCAGCACAGGAGATGATTATTGATGTAGAACTTACCTCATGTATGAAATGTGGATGAGAAAACTGTCGAGTCCATGGTTCAGCTGACGACATTGTTGGAACACGGTGTTGCCGCTTCCTCTATGTAAAAAGCATATAGCTTGAGCAATTGAATATTTCGCAGTTCTTCTACTTCCACTTATAAATAAACAAAATGTACTTCTTATTCTGATGACATAATTCTCGCTCATATGTTTCACTTTATAGAACATATTTTACGCTGTCAGTAAGCGTGACACCTTGCAGAATAACATCACAACATTAATTTGCTTGAACACCAAAGTCTTATAAACGTGTTTGTGTCTGTAAAGTTTTCCTTGTATTCAGGTCAAGGTGGACTGAAATTCATGTATTTTACACCAATGAGAATATACTAGCACTTCATCGTGCATAACATATGATATAATTCATAATTATGTCCCAAGGGAAAGGTTCAAGGGAGGTCTGGAGTTACCTTGGAAATGCGAAGTTTTCCCTCGAGGATGATGTTGGGAGAGAAGCATATGGCTGTAAGTCACGAATGCACGGGATGCTTTGTGTGGGCACTCAACTCCGCGAAATGAGTGGCTGAGTCATGTGGGCAGGCAGACGAGTTTGGTATGAACCCTTTTCAACTGTACGAAAACTGTGACGAAATTTTGACAAAAAAAGTCGTCGAAAACCATATTGTATGAAAACTTGGGCATACGAAAACCGAGGTTTAACTGTGTATATATATATATATATATATATATATATATATATATATATATATATATATATATATATATATATATATATATATATATATATATATGAACTTAAAAGCAATGGTCTCAGTAGTGTTGGCAAAAAAATTTAGCTCAGCATACTGTGTGATCATGACTTGAGCCATGTGTAGATATATTACTGACCTCCAGCCACCACAGGTCACGGTCACGCAGTCGCTCCAGCAGCCGATCTCGTCGGCGCCACAGGTCTCGACGCTCACGCTCCAGGTCACGCTCCTACACCAGGCACTCACGGTACACCAGGTCACGCAGCAGATCACACACAAGGTCAAGATCACGAGACAGGTCAGTGCATTGTTAATGGCGCACATTTTATTTATATGAGTAACATTTAGTATACCTCTACTCATGATGAAATTCATATATTTTGTACTATTGAACTGTAGTTTAAGCCTTTGTTTCTATTTTCTTATAGACATTCAAGTTGGAGGAGGAGTCGAGGGCCTCATAGACGCTCTCACAGTCACTCAAAATCTCACAGCAGATCCAAGAGTTTAGGCAAGAAGACTCCCTCCCCCCCTCCAAAGGTAGAACACAAAAGCTGGTGGAAAATGCATTGTAGATCTTCAGTAGCTCTGAGAGACAACTTAATTGTAAGGATTTAATACTATGACTATGACAGTGTCAAAGATTTTCCAAACATCAGAAAACTCCTTTTTGGAATCTTGTTTTCAATGTGTGGCTCTTTGTTATGAAAGCAGTGAGTGGCATACTGCAGCTGCTGCTATGTTTTCATAAGCCATGACTTGTGACTTTTTCACTACCATAAGATTCACTGAGTAAACTTCTCCAGACCACTCCCTGCACTGTGACCGCACCAACCCAACCAGTAACTGTAGGGGAACCGCTGGATCCCCCTGCAAAGCTTCCATCGCCCCCCTGTCGCCGCTACTATGGACGCAGGGGGCAGGAAAGTAACTCTGATACAGCCTCTGAGTCAGAGCCAGAGGATACTTCAGCAAGCAACACCAATGCAAGCCAAAATTCTACAAATACCAATATAAAAACTAATATACTGTAAGTTTATGGCTGGTTTGCCTTGTGTTTTTGGTTTTATTGAAATTTGGTTTCGCCACATGTCCATATGAAAACTACTGCATTAAGACCATGTACATCAAACCTTGTCAATTGACTCAAAGATATCCAACCACAAAGTCAAAAATATTGTGAAAAGTTCATGAATTATGATTCTGATTGGTTGGGCAGTCACCTCTTACCAATGTTGTGTATGCCTGTGTGTGATATAACAGATACTACATCTATTTCTAGCTTGCACTTGGATCCTAAGCTGCTTTTCTAAGCTCATCGTTGATTGTACAGTGGCTTGATGCTGCCTGTCTCCTGATTAGCCTCTCCACACTAAAAAGTTTTACTTCTTCTCTGTAGTTCACTTAAGTCACATTATTCTTACTTGCTTTCTTCATACTGTACACTAGAATGATATTGGATTATAACAGAGAAGTTCGAATTGACTAAAACTGAATAATGTAATGCAAGTCTAAATCAAAGACAGGATTATAAATGATTGTACCTTTTATTCCATGCTGATTTTTCCAAAGAATTATCTCAAAAAAATCAAATTATTGCATGTAATAGAGAAAATTATCCTTAACATGTTGGTGTTATCAGATTTTAAATTAGTCTGCAAGGAAGAGAGTTATGTAATTTATCCAGATTTTTTTTAGTTCTTTACAACACTCATTACCTTTTTATTAGCTTCATAAGTTTTGCATCATCTCCAAACAGAGTTGCATAGCTTGTCAGCATCTTCCATGTCTTTGACATATACCAGGAACATAATTAGTGCATTATGAATTTATGATCACCTTCATCTGTCTTTGTCGAGTAACTATCCATCCTCTTTGGCAACTTCCCCTGCACTCCTCCATAGGTTTTCACACTTAAAAGGAGCTGTTGGGGCACTCTGTCAAAAGTCATTTTTAATATATAGATGAATGCAGCTACTCATCCTTCTGCATAATATCTGCAGCCATGCTGTAAAAACTCAGGAAGTTGGAAATACATGACATCTCCGAATCCAAATTGCCATACTAATATCAGGAAATTTTATTGAAGGTACCAAATCCATCTCCTCTTTATAATCCTCACACACAGCTCATCACACTTTTTAGTAATACCGGCCTATAGTTAAAAGGGTCTTCTTTATCACTGCTTCTGCAGATAGGTACTGTGCTTGCTTGCTTCAAGACATTTGGCATCTCTCCATCATCCAAAGATCATCATCATCATTTCATCGACGCCTGCTCCTAGGAGCTCCCACCAGGGGATGGCCACGGCAGAATAGCTTCCAACTTTCTCTATCCAGACACTCCCTCCTTGCCTGCTCAAAGCTTCTCAAAGATCTTTCCACCCTCTCCCCAACGTACTCTTGCACCCTATCCCTCCATTTCACTGGAGGTCGTCCTCTAGCATTCCCTCCCTCTATCTCACTCACATACACCCTTCTGGTCATCTTACTCTTCTCCATTCGCTCCATGTGGCCAAACCACTTTAAGGTCTGCCACTTCACTTCTTCCACCACTCCACACTTCTTCCCTTCACCCCTGTGACACATTCCAAAATGCTCGTACACACTTTCATTACTCATTCCATCCATTCTACTCACACCACAAACACTCCTCAAATAACTCATTTCCACTGCCTGCACTCTAGACCTCTGACTTTCATTCCAGGCCCATGTTTCACTTGCATATGTAAGGGTTGGTACTATTATTGTATTTCTCAAATCCCTCTTTACTTCCATGCTCACACTTCTGCCATTCATGATTCGTCCCAAAGACCCTACCACCCTTCTTCCTTGCAATGCTCCTTCTCTTATCTCTCCCTCCATATCACCATGCTTACACATAACTGATCCAAGGTACTTAAACTCATTGACTTCCTCCATTTCTTCACCATTCAAAATTATTTTGCATTCTTTTTCACATTCAATTCCCACTCTATATGGGCATACAAAATCTACAACCTCACTTCTACTTTGCTCACAAACCATCACTTTACTTTTGTTGACATTTACTTTCAGGTTTTTCCTATTACAGACACTTTCAAAAACACTGACCAAATTTTGTAGGTCACTTTCATTTTCTGCAATGAGCACCGTGTCATCAGCAAACAGTATCGAATTCAGTACCCACTTCCTTCCCTCATTGAACAGTCTTACTCCAACTTCTCCAACTCTGCCCTTCATTTCTCTAATGACACCATCCATATAAATATTGAATAACCATGGTGACATGATGCACCATTGTCTTAAGCCCATTTTTATCTCAAAATGTTCAATTGTTTCTCCAGTAATTTTGACACATACAGATGCATCCTCATAGAAGGACTTTATTGCACTAAGCAGTTTTCCTCCCACACCATAAATCTTTAAAACATCCCACAATGCAATCCAATCGACTCTGTCATAAGCTTTTTCCAAATCCATGAAGGCAGTGTATAGTTTCTTTCCTTTTGCTATTATTTTTTCTACTACCATCCTGAAGGCAAATATCTGATCCACACATCCCCTTCCCTTCCTGAAGCCTCCTTGTTCTTCACTGATTTTCTCTTCTGTAAGTCTTTGCACCCTCTCTATTATGACTTTTCCATATACCTTTCTGGGTATACTCAGGAGACTTATACCTCTATAGCTCCCACAATCCCCTCTCCTGCCCTTCCCCTTGTAAACTGGGACAATGATGGCTTTTGTCCAGTCTGCTGGCACCATCCCCCCTCCCATGCTACTTCACATATCTTGACCATCCATTTCATGACTTCATCTCCTCCACACTTCAACATTTCTGCTGTGATTCCATCAATTCCTGCTGCCTTTCCATTTTTTAATCTTTTTATTGCCTGATTTACTTCTTCATATGTTATACTTCTTTCTTTATATACTCCTCCTCTACCTCTACTCAAAACTGCTGCTGTTACAGCTGCTGGACGTCCATACTCAAAATTCATTAAGTTTTTGAAATATTCTCTCCATCTCTTTCACAGCTTCCCCGTCTTTCAACATCTTTCCATTCTCATCCATAACTTCATTTATTTTACTTGAGGAGATATTTTCTGCATTTCTTTCGTTTTTTACTTCTTTCCAATATGATTTCCTGTTCCCTTTATATTTTTCACTTAGTCTTTTTCCAAAGTCTTCATCAACTCTCTTCTTACTTTTTTTTATTGCTTGTTTTAATTTCATTTTGCATTCTCTATATTTCTTTTTCATTTCCCTTTTTACTTGTTCAGACACATTTCTTTCTTGAGTTTTCTTAAAAAGTTCCCTTTTCTCTTTTCCTATCCTCCTTATCTCTTCTGGCCACCATGAATTTCCTTTTCTTTTTCCATCTCTCACCACTTTCATCCCTAACACTTTTTTTGTTGTTGTTTCCATTATTTCTTTAAATGTTCCAAAAACTTTTTCAATATTTGTATTATCTTTTACACTTTCCCATTTTTCACTTAAGGCCTCTGCCATTTCACGGTTATACTCATCGTTTATTTCTTTTTCCTGTAACTTTTCTATCTTCAGTATTTCCTTTTTTACATCACCTTTCTTTTCAAACACCCACTTTTCTTTCAGCTTTAACTTTGCCAGCACTGCAAGATGGTTAGATCCATCGAACATTCCTCTTACTACTTTTGTGTCACAAATTTCTTTTCTAAGCCTTTCATCTACTGCCACATAATCAATCAATCCTTTTTGCTCATTATCTTCTCCCCTCCTCCATGTGTATCGGTGGATATTCTTCTGCTGAAAGAAGGTGTTCGCTAGGAACATTCCCCTCTCAGCACAGACATCCACCAGGCACTCTCCATTTTCATTCTTCCCAGGTATCCCCCATTTTCCCACCACATCCATCACACATTCATCACCCACTTTAGCATCCAAAGATATCTGTACAATATCACATACTGGTCCAACTAGTTGTTCTGCATATTACCTCCAGATCCACCCAGCTATCTCACTGGTCCCATTGTTTCTCTTACAACAAGCCTCTGCATAAACCTCAACCTCAACATTTCCCCATGATCAGCAAGTACATCTCCCCTGGCTAATGGGTGCCAATCTGTGCTTGGTTCCGTAAAATTTTTGTCCATTGTATAGATCATTTGCAATCTTTCATTCATGGCCTCACATATATCTTTGTCTTTCTTGAAAGTTGTGTCACCTACCCTTAGTCTTGAAGAGTCTAAAAGCAGCTTATGATCCAGTCTCAAGCTATAGAGAGAGTATGGCAACACAACAGTATATTGTTTAGTCATCTTTTAAGAGTTTTTCCTTTCCAGGGTGCCCCCAGCTACAGTGGGTAATGGTTCTGCTGCTGCCAAAGTCAGTAAGAAGCTGTTATTGTTGTTGCCAATAATAACTGATAGTTATTTATGTAATGCAATATTTAGAATCAGTTTGATAACAATTTTTTGAGAGATTTAGTAGGATTAGTATTTTAAATTCCTATCCCATTTTAAGTAACTGCAAGCTGAGTATTGCTGTAGTTCACTTATAGTATAATGTTTAATTATTTGTTTTCCAGAAATGATTCAATAAGATATTCACATTAGTGCAAAATTTGAAATGGAATTATTTTTGAGTGTTGTATGAGTATTGCAATTATTTTTTTATGAATGTGTCTTGAGTGGCTGTTTGGGTGTGACATAGTAATTATTCAGCTGCTGGTGTAGCCAGTAGCTTCATCAATCAAGAAACTAAGGTATTCATAGTGTGGGTTAGTTTTAGTGTACCAGAAGTATAATTTATTTGTACATTTATTTTTAGTTGATTATAGTCAGATATATAATTTTATAAAGAAAGTTCAGGGTATTGATTTTTTTATTATTATTATTGTTGGGACATTAAAAATAAATACTCCAAGCATTACAGCAATAAAAGTGGGTGTTGTGAGTCCATGACTAAGGTCAACAATTTTTTCCAGGATGGACCAAAATTAACTCCTCAGGAGCGACTAAAGAAGAAAACTCAAGCGTTGTTGAAGAAGCAGTGTGAGTGTTTTCTCATTCAGTAATAGGAATAAGTGACACCGTGCCAAGTGTTCCCACCTAATTTTTCTGTCTGACAACAGTGATGGCAGATAATGATCATTCTTATGACAAAAACTTGTATACATATTTTCATATTACTTTTAAAACCTGTGAACTTTTTCACTCTCATAGCATAGCCATTACATACTTTAATTAAAAAACACTAAAGAATTACAGTGTACAAAATTCATTATAATCATTGATCTTAGTCTATCATACCATGGACCTTTTCTTATGATTTAATGCCAAAGACCATTGCTTATTATCATCATTGTTGATGGAGACCCCATTTCCTGCGGAGGCAGGGTAAGGCTAAGTGTTTGTTTTACAAAAGAATATGGATATGTATTCTCAATTACTGTACTGTAGAAAATTTGTCAACAGTATTCATATTATAATTGTCATTGGTTTTCTTTGATGTGTCAAGACTTGAGTATTGCAAGATTTTTTTACATTCTTAGTAACCAAGCTTCAAACCTTTAGTCAAGGCGGATAAACGTCTGGAACGTGAGCGAGCAGAGAAAGCAGAACAGGAGCGACAGGACAGGGAGGAGGAGCTGCGAGAGATGGCCATCAGGTTGAGGCGCAGGTGATGAGAGAGGCCGTTGTGTTGGTCATGGCAGTGTTAAAGAAGGACGTTTGGTGAATACTTGATGTGTATACTAATACAATTTTCCTTTTGTTCACACACACAAGTATGTTGAAAGCATGTTTATATTCTCTCTTGACATCTATACTCTCAGGGAGAGAGAGAAGCGTCACCGCTTGCAAGGAGAGGACTCAAGTTCTGATGGGTCTAGGTCACGCTCAGGGTCTGGCTCAAGGTCAGGGGGTTCACGCTCCAGGTCAAGATCAAAATCAAGGGGAAGGTCAAAATCCCGGCAGAGATCAAGGTCGTGTCAGCGATCATCATCTCGATCAAAGTCACCATTCCCCTCTAAACAAGTAAGTATTTGCATTATGGTTTTATTTCCAGTGTATTAGTTGCCATTTGGACTACTTTATTATAATAAAGTGGCAATCACTAATTCAGATATTAATTAAAGGCATTGCTAGTTATTTGAAATCATTAAGATGCAGCGATCATAACCAGTCACCTACTTCTTTCAGGTACCTGCTGGAAGGTGGGCAGATGGCATGCGTGGAAGAGAGCGCAACACTTCCTCTGAGTGGGGCAGGGAGGGTCATGGCAGACAGTGGGGCTCCTCTCACTGGGAATCGCACCCCCCACCTGACAGACATAGGGACTCCTACAGGAGACGGTCTCGATCTTACAGTCCTTCAGGGCGATGGTTTGTACAGTCCTATTAAAGTAAAACTATTTTCTAGATATGCCACAAATTTTATGAACAAAATTAATGTTTCCTGCTACTAATTTATTTTGTAACATCTTTTTCTTGTTCAAGATCACTGAATTAGTTTTTCATGGAGCAGATAAGAGAAATGACAATTAATGAGAAAGTAAGATGCATTGTTTATATGTACTCTTTTCCCTGGGTTCAGATTCAGAGTATGCTTTTGAAATTATAGGGATTACTCATCAAATTGTAGCAATATAGCCTCATATAAGAGGTTTTATATGTGTTCAGTATTTCAAAATGAGCTCCAGCTTACAAAGACCATCATGACATTATTGCTTGCAGGGAAAGAGACCACCATAGCTCAAATAGGAGCCGCAGCAGGAGTCGAGGGAGAGACTATGGCTACAGTAACAGCAGCAACACAGCTTCATCCAGTGGAGGAGGCTTTAGGAGAAAACCTTTCCGGGATTATGACAGAGACAGAGACTGGGACTGCCCTGACCGTGATGCTCCTCAAAGGAATGAAGTCTTCCGAGACTACCAACATGGGTACCAGCGAGATTACCAGCACGGTTACCAGCGGGACTACCAGCATAGAAACTATCACCATAGGGAAGGCCGGGAGAGGGAAGGACAACCACAGGACTTTCGGAATCGCCACCAGAGGGACCATCCAAGGGATGGTGGCAGGCCACCTAACCGGCAGCAACAGAGCCATGGCTACAATGAGGAGAGGTAAGTTTTTTTCTGGTTTTAAATTTTCCTTTTTCCTTTCATTCTTGGAGACTTGTAGGATCTTAAAATACAGACTCGAAGACTGCCTGCACAAATCATTGTTCATTTCTCTCTGAACACAACATAGTTTAGGGATTTCCATCTAGTAGAAAGCCATATCCCTGCCACAAGAGGCATAAGGCACTCCTGGTGAGGTATATACAGGGACTAGGAGTTACTCTAAAGCCTTTTGAAGACCCTTCGATGTCCTCACAGTCTGTTTTCTCTGTGTCACATTCCTATATATTTTATCAATATTTCCACCTGCTGTATGCAGATGACTTGGTAGTAAATGCAGAGACAGCAGTAGTAGTGAAAGAAAAGTTTAATAAATGGAAGGAAGAAATGGAGGAGAGAGGTTTGAAAATTAGTATGGAAAAAACAAAGTACATGGTGACTGGAAAAGAAGCAAGAGAAAAGATTAAATTAGGAAAATATCCATGTGGATGCTGTGGGAAGGGAGTAGGTGTAAATTCAGTCTTGTGCACATGTTGCAGGCAGTGGTGCCACCATAGATGCTCAGACCTCAGAAATGTAAGAGGAGTGCAGAATTTTACATGCCCAGCTTGTGTAAAGAGACAGCAAGGACAAGAAACTGAGAGGGCTGAACTAGAGGTGAATGGAGGAAAGCTGGATGAGATAGAACATTCTGTTATTTGGGAGATGTTCTGGACTGTGAGGCAGGAGTGGAGAGAACAATGAAAGCGAGAGTGGCAGCAGCGTGGTTAAAGTGAAGGGAGATGGCTAGTTTACTTGTGAATCATATCATCCCTCTAAAGAGCAGAGCAGGGGTGTACCAAGCATGTATTAGATCAGTGATGTTGTATGGAGCAGAAACATGGGCTCTAACTAGAAAATTGATGGAGGTATTGAGATCAAGTGATTGTAGAATGCTGAGGTATATGGCAGGGATCAGGTGGCAAGACAGGGTGTTCATTGCAGATGTAGCTAACAGATGTGGAGTAGAGGACCTGGAAACAGTCCTCAGAAGAGAGCAGGGGAGGATACAGTGCTGGGAGTTTTGGAGAGCTTGGAGGTAGAAGGAAGGAGATCAG
>NC_066544.1:6335023-6382523 GCF_024679095.1 Eriocheir sinensis
TCTCTCTCTCTCTCTCTCTCTCTCTCTCTCTCTCTCTCTCTCTCTCTCTCTCTCTCTCTCTCTCTCTCTCTCATTTGTTCAAGTACACCTGCCTACCATAATACATTCATTGGTAATGCACACCCACAACACAGACTAATAACAGTATCAGTGTTTCTGTCTAGAATTTACATTTAAGGCCTGGAACCCCCATCTTAACATTATGTATATATATTTTATGGTCATGTGTATAGTTTTGGTTTATTGCACTGAAAATCGATCAGTGTCCTTGTTGAGAAGTAGGGCAGATTAAGAGCTGAATAGTGGTGATTGTGGCATTATGTTGGCATTGCATTGCCAAGTTACTATCCCTTACTTTACCCTCATGATGTGAGTTGGTGTCGGGTAGAGCTGTAAATATATGTGATTTGTTCCACCTTTGTTTCCTTCAATCCCAATTCAGTGAGTTTGTTTGTTATTTAATACCACCTTTTATCATCACTTGTATTTTGTTAATATAGCTCGCCACAATTGAGGAAAATGTCATGTAAGAAAATCAATATTATGGTCAATGATAAGCCCAGTCAGGTAAAAAAGAAAAAAATGCCCTGTAAAATAAAGCATTATACATTATATTCTGATGTCACTTGTCAGAACTTGGGGCAATGGTCAAAGATGTCTCCTCTTTGCTCTTCTATACAGTATCATGATAATTAAAGATGATATATTGTCAATTAATGGGTCCCCGTGTAATAGCCCCTTTAGAATGAGGTAGAGTGAGTGACCCAAGTCTGCCTTTCAGGACCTTTCAAGACCATTATCTAGACTAGGTTAGGAACAATAGAGCAAATTATTTTCTTGAGGTTCCTTGAAGACTATCTTGCTTTTAATAGAGGTGGCTCCATAGAGTGGGTGGCACGCTTGAAATAAATATAGTACTTACTTGCTTACCTGTTGAAGTTTCACCATGGTCAACTTGGAAGTCCACCACCTCCACACCTTTTTTTTTCTATCTGGGCGCACTTGGTCCGGAATAGAGTTTGATCTTGCTCCGCAGGAGGCAGGACCGTGTGGAATAGGAGGCTTGTGTGGCAGTTGTTCCAAGAACTTGTCCAGTCCTCTTAAAAGACTCAACGGGCCAGTTGGCAGTTTGTCAGGTCCCTTATGTCTCGTGGAAGGCTGTCGAATAGTCTTGGACCGACATTATTGAAGCTTGTTGAGAGGAGGGTCTTGTGACGTTGGAAGGACGTGTCTAGAGCTCATCAGGGTTAGATATACCAAATTCTCCATGATCTTCCAGGTGTAGATTATGCAGTACCTTTCCCTCCTCTGTAGCGAGTAGGCTACAGTTTCAGTTTCCTCAGCCTGTCCCAGTAATCATCATGCAGGACATTACTCAACTTTTCGCTGAAGGTCCTTTGAATTTGTTCCAGCTTTTGGATGTCACTTATTTTGTCTGGCGACCGCAGCTGACACAAGTCTTGATAGTACAAGGGACAAGGCAAGGATGAGAGACAAACTATGTCTCTCATCCTTGGGACCAAGGATTATAGTATATAATCCTTGCTTAGGACAAGGAATAGATATCCCTGTGTATATGTTGTTATAAATGATGTTCGTTTGAACACATAAAATATAGGCAACATCAATATTGGAAATTATTTGATAATTTTGTATAATAGTCTGACTTATAATACCGCTACAAGAAAACCAAAAATATTTTAAATTCAATAGTGAGCGCCGCGTCGCCATGTTATGAGTGAGGTGAGGGGACGGCTGCCACGTGTTGACAAGGAGAGGTAAGCCTATTATCACCATGTATGAGCTACACTGATCTTCCAATATAAAAAATATCGATCCAGAAACCACCACTGCATGGTGCTGTAGCACATTTGCGTCATGATGAGGGAACAGAAATGTATAACAGCTGTTCAGTAGCTCAGCGGCCATGCAGCTTCGCCAGGGTTGAGCACTGAGCATGCTGCAGAGCGCCGCGCCCTACGTTCCAGCCATAGCCAGAAGTGCAGCGTGAACACGGGTCGTCCTCAAGATTGTGAAACCCCTTGGACGTGTGTCGATTACTTATTAAAGTTATGGACAGCCTGTCGCACGGTAAAGCCTTGGCATCGGGAAAGTCTTGAGAATGTAGCGTGTGGGGCGGCGCTGCCTCGAGGTGTTATTACAGAAGTACGCTCGTCTCGGTGCAGAGGAACCCTTTGGGCTGTAGTCCATCGACTCTAACTTGAGCCCTGTGGCTTGGCCTGGGGAAACCCCCATTGTTTACAGATCTATAGCGATAACCTATACATGGCGATCTGTCTTACTGTTAGTCTGTACGTTATCTATTTATGGAATATATATATATATATATATATATATATATATATATATATATATATATATATATATATATATATATATATATATATATACATTCATAATACGACTGCATGGTGTTATGAATGGCTTGGGATTAGAGGGAAAGACAAAGACTCAGTAAACCTTCCATATCACTTGGCAACGTGGCTCATGCGACGTTGCCGCCTGACGGACCTTAGCAACAGGCGCCAGCCCGCACCATTCAGTGGGCAGCGTTACGCCACAATGGACAACTCTGAAGTAGATCTCACTCGCGCTCTGCACAGCCATTCAAGAGAGGGAGAGAGAGGTAGCGACCCTCTCTGAGGAGAGTAATGAAGTGATGTGGCACCAGGGCGGTCTGGTGGGGAATCCCTGAGTCGCGCCCAAGGGCTCAAGTTAAAATCGATAGACTATAGGATGGAAATAAACTGAGCCACCTAGCACGAGGTTATGCCGACATTGTGCTGTGATTTAGGTAATTATGCAGCAGAAGTTGACGTGCTATTTTCAAGAGACCGGGCTTTTCATTTACTTTTTTTATTTTATTTTTATTTTTTGGCAAAACTTGAACTCTTTCAAGAGGAAACTTTCAGGACACCCCTCCACCTGGACTTGACCTCTGTTGGCCTCCTTTTTTTTTGGGGGGGGGTGCCCCCCATGCTTTAAAAAAAAATATTTATTTCGCTCTTATTAAATAGATTACTGAGAGTGGAAAATGTCCGGAGGTGAAAATGTCCATAAAAGAATATTTATGTATACAAAAAAACAACTCGGTCATTTGCATCGATAATCTAACATACAAGCACACGAAAAGACAAATTTGCAGCAAATAACATAGTCATATCATGCTTGAATGATCTTTGGTTTTTCAAATTCATTGATTGATAGTTCATTTCAGGTATATATATTAAAAGACATCTGGCTCCGCAATTGCATTTAAAGGATATCGTAATAATTTACTGCATGTAAATAATTATTATTAATCTAAATAGCATGAAATAGTAAATAAGAACTGTTGAATGCGATGCTAGGCTGTTTAAAATATTAGGCTACCCATGTTGTTTACATGTAACACATCAAAATTCCTTATGTATAGACACTTACAGAGTCGGATGTCACTTAACGTACCTGAATTAAATGAAGTATGGGTATCTGAAAAGCTATAAATCGTTCGAGTATGATCAGACTATATTTGATATACAAATTGTTCTTTCGTGTGCTTGTATGGCAGATTATCGACGCAAATCGGCACGTTTGCGGTTCATATAAAAAGGCTTGAGGTTTTTTTGAATATACAAACATTCAAATATATCACTGGAAATATAAAATTGATCTTCACGCTATCACGAACTAACAATGCGCAGATGCCACATCTACGTTTGGCAGTGCACATGGACAGACGGAATGAAACGAACTATAGTCACTGATGAAGGCAGGGCCGTATATCTACGTTACAGCCCATCGTGGGCCCTTCCTTAAGGCCCGGGGACCCCCATCTTATTAAGTGTTCGTGGGTCTTTTAAGCAGTAAAATGTTCGATAAAACTACATTCATTTAAAATATTGCTCATTCCAAAATAGCGTTTGAAATTTTTTTTTTTCCACTCGGTTCAACACATGCCCTTTTCTTAACTTAGGGAATATATAGGTAAAATATTCTTAATACTTTTGCATGGTATAGCTATATATTCACAAATAAATCTTGATCAATAAGGATTGATTGATTGATAGTTTATTGTTGCAGGTAAACAACAAGGGAGAAGGGAGGAACATGCCATCCCAACCCCCAGGCAGGACAGAGTGTGAAAAAATGTTGCATAACTTTTGTTTTTTTGCCGGGAATAAGATAATAAATATTCTTGCATAATGCATGCATTAACAAAACGACAATACCATATGAGTGACAAACTTTGCAAATCCCTTATGCAAGAACTAACCAGCACCTTCATTCTTTTATCCCTTCCGCTGGTAAACTCTGGAACAGCCTTCCTTCGTCTGTATTTCCCCCTGCCTACGACTTGATCTCTTTTAGTGGAGAATATCAAGACACCTCTTCACCCGAATTTGATCTCTCTTCTGGCCTCTCGTTCTGTTTTCTTTTGTCGGAGCAGCCCCTGGCGGTCTTTTTTTTTTTTTTTTTTTTAGCTGCTCCCTTGCTGTAAAAAGATAAAGAAAAAAGAAAAAGAAAACTACGAGTTTATTTGTGGTCATTGGCGTAATTAGGACTGACCATTGGGGCTATAGCCTCGAATCTCAAATAGCTATTTTATTTATTTATTTTTTGCCCACACCTATACACCCGGGAAGTGGGACACAACCACCGACTGGTACTCATTCACTGCACGGATGTGGGTCTGAATGGTTGCAATGCCATTTACATACGTTTGTTAATATATATTGAACACAATAGATCACCTGTATGTGTCGGGGTATTGAAATAATTAGTCGACTCGACTTTCCGCAAGTCAATTTTACGCGTATCGAATTAATCAGGGTGTCCTACTTTCTAACCTCGTCAAGCAGAGTGGCGCAGTGGAAGCGTGCTGGGCCCATAACCCAGAGGTCCGTAGATCGAAACTACGCTCTGCTAACTGAAATTTTAAGGATGTTACTTCTGCCAGATCTGATGTCCTCCGCCCTTTCTGTTTTTGTTGTTACGCTCTCTCTTGCATGAATATATGAACGGAAGACAAGATGCTTAAACAGGAAGCCCGTAATGTACACAAACCTGCGGCTTGGGACGGTGTGTGTGTGTGTGTGTGTGAAAAAGATTGCTTTTCAACTTTAGTGCTCTTCGGGGTGTGGAAATTGAAGATAATTTATGAACCAATAATTCAAGGATAGGATAGAAAGGGTGACACTAATTCATTATGGTAGGTAATTGTTTGATAAAAATAACAAATAAAACATTGACCCCGGAGTGACTCGAACACCCAGCCTTCTGATCTGGAGTCAGACGCGCTACCATTGCGCCACGGAGCCGATGAGCTTGGGTTCGGCCAGGTACGTCGTGAGCGTTTTGCCCCACAAAACAGAAAATTACCTTGGTCGGCCATTAGAACTGTACAGTTGGGAAGGGCGTGAAGCAAAAGAAACACCATCCTGACGATACCATATCAACAATCAGCCATACAAATTGTCATATTGAATTATTCCTTGTCTTTTGGTTTCGAAATTCTCGATAGTAAAAGTTTGATGTTATGTTTGGATCGTGGGTAAATAATAAAAACCTTTGTAAAAAGCATGTTTTCGCCCGGGATCGAACCGGGGACCTTGCGCGTGTGAGGCGCACGTGATAACCACTACACTACGAAAACCTGAAGGGTGTATGCGGAGGTACCTAACAAATACCATGGTGTTTTTCATTGACATTAAACTATATAATACATTATTATGTATAGTAGCATTCATTTTACTATTACTCAATCACGTAAATCTAAGATTTTCATTGAAATTTGTTGCTGGTCTTCCAAACAATATTTGAGGGATTTTTTTTTTATATAGATTAACTAGATAAGTTGTCAAAATATTTATAAAGTGAGCTGGTGCTATTGAAACTGAAGTATTTATACCTATTTGTGAACCAATGGGTGTTTGAGGGCCCGTTAGCTCAGTTGGTTAGAGCGCCGTGCTGATAACGCGGAGGTCGTGGGTTCGACCCCCATGCGGGCCATACGATTTTATCCACATCTTTATTAGATGTAAGGCTACACATATCTACATACGTAATGGTAGCCGTAACAGACATGCATATTGCGGAAACGCGCTGCTGGGGTACAGTACCTACTGAAAACATTAATTGGCTGCTGCAGGGTATATACGTACGGTATCGATATCCTATATCTGAAATATTTCATAATTATTAATGCAGTTTTGAGGGATACATCCTGTAGAGGAGTGCTATTCTTTAAAATATATGTATTATTGTAAATGCATTCAGCATTTTACATGGAGAAGCAAAGTTCTCCCTTGTTGTTTACCTGCAACAATAAACTATCAATCAATCAATCAATCAAGTTATTACAGGTGGCGCTGGTAGGAACGCAGGATATGAAAAGATAAGAGATGGTTGAATTTTTTTTTACAGTTTTACTTGCACTTTGTCCCAGGTCGAGGTGGTCTGTCCCTTAAATCTCTCAACTCTGCCTAAAATTAGCAGAAAAAAAATACTAACGACTCGGAGACAGAACTATTTTGACTTAACTGCATGGGTTCCTCTTTTCTATTTCGGGCAGAATTAATTAATACTGGCTGTCGTTTGGAGCCAAATGTCCAAACGTATACGTGGTACCTATATATACTGGTAGAAAAACAAATGTATTTACCCCTGGTAATTAAGGTTTTATAAGGTTTGCGTCTGTGCATGTGTGGATGGTTCATATAAAAAAGGAAATTGAAATTATTGTAGAGTAGAAGTGGATATATCGTTCTTCAGTTTAATTAGAGTTTTCACGCAACTATATTTACAAGTTCATTGTTGTGATGCTATATTACATTGCGGCTACATTTATTTCATATTCCCTACTAAGAAAATTGTAATAGTGAAAACAAACAAAAGGGCAGAGAAGAGAAATGGAAAGAGAAAAGTCCAAAGTACGTATAATCTCAGGTGAAGAAAACGGAGGAAAAGAAAATAGAAAAGCAAAGTGAATAAAAAAACAGAGCTCAGTGCAGGGTGAAGTGATATAAGTGTACGCAGTGAAGTAACTTACTGTGCGCAGTCAAATATATAAGTGTATAGAGTATACCGAGGAGCTAAGAAGAGATACAAAGCGGATCAGCTCAAAGGAAGAAGAAGGGTTGGCTACACTGCGGAACAGCTCAAAGGAAGAAGAAGAGTTGGCTGTACTGCGGTCAGCTGTGGAGAACAACATGGGGGACAACCGGCCCATCAACGCCTTTGCCCAGTTCACGGAGGCCGTGAACAACGCGTTCGACCGGCCCACCACCTGGTTCAGAGGTGCGTAACAGCCAATAACCCACAAAGGCCCCCAAATACCCCACACCGGCACCACTGAGGCAGGGTTAAGGAATGATTTTTCTCGCCTCTAATTCTCCCTAAACCTTCGAGCCAATTTCACAGTCCAGCACAGTGGCTTTGTAATCACCCAAACCAAACCATTTAATCTTCTACACTCCATAATGGTTAGGTTCTCGATGCAACGCCAGATACATAAAGGAACTTCCCGTATGGTTTCCTCAACTCTATGAACACAAAACTACATGATTTTTTTTGTCTTTGATATTGGTTTGGAGGCCTAATCCAGCATGGCAAACTGTGGAAGTGGCCCTAAGTGTTCCCTTTCTCTGAGCAACACCCTGATGGCCTTAGCTGTGAAAGAGTTACGGAAATAGAAATAAATGTTTAGGTGGAAAAAAAGATTAGGTGAAATTGTACAGTGGCACATACCTAACTAATTTGATTGTTTCAAGTGGCAATTATTCCCCCAAACAATTTTCTTGGTTAAGATTTGTTTTAGTACTGTGCCAGTATTTCATTACCTACCTTATGAAACATCACTAGCTCTTCATATATCTTTTCTTCAAACGTTCAACACTCATGGAAACGCTTCCAAAATCCAACTCAAGGACTATTTATTTTTGAAAATAGGGGATAATATCACAAAAGCGCAGCCTCCTCTGGTGGTGGCCTTGGCGGCGGTGCAGCTGGTGTTGCGAGAAATACCTCCTCGCAGAAATAAGTCGCATGTACATGTGGGGGGGGGGGCTCATCCCCCCCTAGTTAGAAGGGGGGGCTCATCCCCCCTCTGGTTAGAAGGGGGGTCGAGGGGGGCGAAGCCCCCCTTTGAGCAGGTCGTAAAGTTCGGTTGGAGTAGTTTAAATATGTTCCCCCACCCTAAACCCTCTGCGAGCTATTTTGCGGCGGCGTCACTGTCACCGCCAGAGGAGGCTGCGCTTTCGTAAATATTATCCCCTATTTTCAACAATAAATAGTCCTTGAATTGGATTTTGGAAGCGTTTCCATGATTGTTGAACGTTTGTAGAAAAGATATATGAAGAGCTAGTGATATTTCGTAAGATAGGTAATGAAATACTGGCACGGTATTAAAACGATTTTTTATTTTTTTTATTTTTTTATTTTTTTATTTTTATTTTTTACATGCTATTCTAGTACAAGTGAAATCAATATCACCATGATTTTCACTGCTAATGACTCCTTTGCCTTCTGCCACAACAAACTTGATCACCTTAGGGGAATGCATGGTTTATGAGTGGGGGAGATCAAAAACTTGCAGCAAGAAAGAAGAATGCAAAATACTCTTCTGCATAGGATACACCAAAACAAGCCAGTTCTAAAATCTCAATGATGTAACAAAGACCAAAAGTGTGTAGGGAAATTCTGCCCAGGAAAACTCCCCAATTCATAGAAATACTGATTTTGATCCCCCCCCCAAAAAAAGAAAATAAATAAATAAAAAAAAATCCCAGGTTCATTAGCTTCTTTGGGGCAAATGGGAGAAGCATAGTGGTAGTATCATTTGTATTACAGTTAAGTTATTATTTGTATTAGAGTTAAGTAAGGTCTGTCAGGAAATGTTAGGGTAATTCTTTACAAGAAGTCTGGCTCCCCCTCTGCCACTCCAGCCCCCCCCTACCCCCCAACACAAGCCTGGGGACCTGTGGAGAACCGGGGATTTGGGGGGAAGGCAGAATCACTGAAAAATTGGCCTTCAAAATTTCCCTAGAAAAATCCCTAAAATAAGGAAAATTCCCTAGTCTTTAAAGTAAGGAAAGTCCCTAACTTTATAACTTCACAGCTAACAGGGGGGCTTTGCCCCCCTCAACCCCCCCCTGCTAACCAAAGGGGGCTGTGCCCCCTGGCCCCCCCACCCCCCTTAACCCGGTAGCAGCGACAG
This sequence comes from Eriocheir sinensis, assembly GCF_024679095.1. Lineage (NCBI taxonomy): Eukaryota > Metazoa > Arthropoda > Malacostraca > Decapoda > Varunidae > Eriocheir > Eriocheir sinensis. Next base: position 6,344,241 of record NC_066544.1, read on the forward strand.
GCCAAATTTGTGGCTTCACCGTGTAGCAGCGACAGGCCAAATTTGTGCCATGATATAAACCTCTCAAAATAGATGATACATTAACTGATCAGAAATGCTTTGATATATATAATGAAATGGTTTATATGAGTGATGATTTTTTCTCCTCTTTCTCGCTTAGAGGGACCATTAAGAATCAAGATCCCCATTGCTACTGGGTTAAAGTACCCCAACCGAACTTTACGACCTGACAGCTAACTGGGGGCTTTGCCCCCCTCGACCCCCCTGCTAACCAAGGAGGGCTCCGCCCCCCCTGGACCCCCCCCTTAAAATACCCCAACCGAACTTCATGACCTGACAGCTAACTGGGGGGTTTCGACCCCCTCGACCCCCCTGCTGACCAAGGGGGGCTGCGCTCCCCCTGGACCCCCCCCCCTTAAAGGTTATAAAGTTAGGGACTTCCCTTACTTTAAAGATTATAGGTGTTCTATAGATGGCACCATGTGAAATTATGCTTGCTATTAATGGTATTAAAGGTTTTTATGTTCTACAGAGAATGTGGTGTCCAAGAACCGTCCACAATACCCCTGGTACCACCAGCAGTACCGTCGTGTGCCCACTATTGACGAGTGCTACACCGATGATATAGTCTGCTTTATTGAGGCCAATGAACAGTACAAGCGAGACAAGTAAGGCATCAATCTAAGTTGATTTAGTGATCATTAAGTTAGGTATGAGAAATAAAGGAAGATTATATGAGAAAAAGTAGGTTACCTAGCTAAGGGAAATTACAAGATCAAGATAGGATTTGTCTGGAAAGAAAATTATTGTTTATGATTGTAGAAGGTCAAGAATTTTAATATACATCCTCCAGCAGCTTTTTATTTACTTTATTTAATATAAATAGTTTTGTGTGTGTCTGGTTTTAGAAATATATAATTAAAGAAGAAAGCTAAAGTAATAGAGATTACTTAAATCATTACTTAGAATTGTGAGGATGTCAGTGAACTGAGCAGTAAAGAAGGTGAAGTAGTATTCTGAAATTATGTGGACTTGAATTATCCCTTCACCTAGGATATGAAGGGAAAAATTCTCATTTACTTAAATCTAGTTAATTTTTAAGTAGCCTTATATGATTATGAATGAAAGTGGAAATCTACTCTGGTAACTATGAATAAATTAGTCCAAAGAAAGTATTGCTCTGCTACTTGAAAACCCCAGTATTTTGAGAATTGTCTCATACACCAAGACTTAAAATACAAGATCGTAAATAATAAGAATACTTAAGGATTAGGATTTAGAGCCCCAAAGAGAAATAAGAGGCCAGATGATAATGTTGATAAACAGACTTCTAATAAAACCTCAGTTTTCGAACTTCATTCATTCCTAAATATTTTTAAACCGATTTTTTCGTAAACTGAAATTTTACCTTTACTTTTATTTTTTTTGACAAGCTTCTCAAAAATTATATCCTCAGAAACACTGTCACTGGTCAACTGCTTTTCCTTTACCCAGATCATCAGCAACTTTCAACTTCTTCTAGGGTCTGCAATCTTTGTTTGGTAATTACTGTCACTCCTTTGGCAACCTTAGCTCCCTTCATTGCTTCTGTTCTTCAGTATGGCACAGATCAACAAATACACCATACTGTACTGCAAAGCAAGATCTGATTGCATCATATGATCTCTTTCTTCACCTCTGTTGTGGTTCTCACAACTTTCCTTTCTAATTTTTTACCTTCACTTCCTATCTTTAGCCCCATGGTGGCTTATTAACTGATAGAATTAAAAAATAAAAAGCACGAAAATAAAGAAAATTTTAAAAAAGCAATGAAAACCAACAACCAGTTCAGCGCAGGTGTTCACAGAGCGAAGGCTGTGGCGTGACTGACATACACCTCGGCCAGTGGTTGCTGGCTGTTAACCTTTAGCTTGCTCATGAACTGAGATTTCATTAAAAAACTGGTGCATTTTTCGTTCAAAAAAAATGTTTGTGAACCATTCATTTAAAAAAGAAAGCCGTTCAATAACCAAGATTTGTCTGTTTATCAATGAAGTAATATTAATTGATACTATATTCTTTTAAACAGACAAGTGGAAAGTGAAATCCTGAGCATTATGCGACAGAGGCAAGAGGACTGCATTGTGTATGAGAGAGAGGACCACCGTGTCAAGTGTGCCACTATCATGGAGGAGTACAACAAGGCAGCTGAAAACTGGTTCATCAAATGTAAGAACTGATGAGTAGATTGCAGTAGGTGTCTGAATCAGGGTTCTTCATATCAGAAATTGCATGCATCAGTGCTGGGTCGTGACAGCCAGCTATTAGAGTTCTCATTTCTTCACAGATAGATAGCTAAATACTAGACAGTGGGAGGTACACGACTCTAGGAAGTTTGCTACTGTGTCGTGAGGGTAATGCTTAAGATGAAATTGGGTTGCATTAAAAAAAAAAAAATATATGCACGTCGGTCTAGATAAGTTGTAAGGATATTGTGTTTCCAGGGAATACGGAGTACCATGATTTTATTCCAGTGATATTAGAGGTAAAGCTGGGGACATGTGCTATAGCTCCATGTGGCTTCAGTTCTCATCTCTGTCTCATTAGCCCATGAGCCTATGGTGGGTAAGAACCCATTTTCTGGGGACACAGGGCAGCTGTGACATCTGGGTTACCACAGTTTACCTTCTCCAGGTTTCCTCAGTTTTCCTTTAATCAACCAGTACAATAAACCCTCACTTTTATTGTCCTGTATATAACGAATTTCAGCCTCAACAAATTTTTTTGGCCAGTGGCCGGTATATGTGGGGATTTGTTGAACAAGTTTGGTAAGTGTGGAATTCAGTTCGGTGGTGGGCCGACTGAACACATACATGCACATCAATCGGCAGCAATGTAAACTAAGCTGACCTAGCAGTACGTATTTATACTCTGGCTCAGCTAAACAACGTGCGGTTCAAAGGTGCCATGTGAGGAATAAGTCAAGAGTACAGAGTTGCCATGTTGGTTGACCCCCCCCCCCCCCCTCTCTCTCTCTCTCTCTCTCTCTCTCTCTCTCTCTCTCTCTCTCTCTCTCTCTCTCTCTCTCTCTCTCTCTCTCTCTCTCTCTCTCTCTCTCTCTCCGAGGATTTGAACGTAATTTTTTTATTTATTTATTTTTTTATTTATTTATTTATTTTTTTACTTACATCAGCTTATTTTAATGTACAGTCAGCTATAGAGAGTAGTGTCACACTGTCCAGTAAGTTTCATTCAGAAAGCAACATCTGGCAACCCCTCCACGCGACATGAAAATTATTACATCCTATCGAAATCATACTGTTGTGGTGATCGGTGGTCACAGGTGCACTCTCCATAATTTTAAGATGGATATTTATCAAAAGTGCCCGTCGCTAACGCTTAATAAATATTTTTTCTTTAGGCTCTGTCGCTACATTTTGACACGAGCTTTTAGTTTTGGTCAAATTTAGTCAAGAGCAATTCTAAGTTGTTTATCAAACTATGATACATTTAAAAATATACTGCACTTATTAAGGGGGATTGTTATGCCTTTTAACTTAAAAAATAAATCCCTGACAGCCGAGATCTTGTTCTTTATTAAAAAAATTATACGTAATAATAGGCTATAAACGTTCACATGATGGCGTCGTCGACCGCGGGCTTTTCCGCGCTCGCACTCAACACACACACACACACACATATTTATACTTAGATATTACGTAATCTTCACGGAGAAATGATTTTAGATTTTTGATGATCTGAATTGTCTTTGAGGCTTTATAGTGACGGGAATTAAGGCTGCGAATTAAACAGACCCTCAAGCCTATTTGCTGTTTGATGGTAAGGAGCATTAGTCACTGCCTGCCTCTGTGAAGGACAGCATTGCACACGGTATTTTCAAAGTTTAATAAGAAAAAGTGTTTCAGACTGTTCGTGATGTTTTACCTCGTCGTCATCATCATCATCATGTAGAAGACATTCATTATCGCATTTCTAAATTAAATTCATGAAATCTGGTATATTTCTAACTACATTATATTATAATATAATATAATATTATACAATATTATAATTTCACGGTCACGCACACACTGTACACACTGATACGCATCACTAACATCACCAGTGAATGCGCCTCCGTGGTATAGTTGCCAGATACCGCTACCAGGCTAAACATTCTGAAAACCATGACACTACTCTCTATCGTCGACTGTACATTCCTTCACGATACAATCTAAACATAATTGTGAAACTACGTATACATCCCAAAATGAAAGGGAAACTCAGTAATAATTGTAGCATTTTTTTAGCAACACTAAAATATGTATGCCATATTTCTTTCTATGCTTATAAAATATCTTCTCCATAATAAGTTAACTGTTTTTTTATATGTTATAATTCTAAGATTAAATGTGTATGCATATTTGCTGATCATATTTGCCATGTTTTTACTTATATTAGAACATTTCTACATTGCGGGCTGGGAGACACGCGGCAACGCTGTACATGGGGAACCTATAGGCTGACCCCGCCCACAACCGCACGTTTAGATGAGCCAGAGTATAATCAGTTTAGCTCTGTCTGCCGGACTTTAAACACCACCACACTCGTTCTTCCATGCCTTTGCTCATCTAATATGACCCCCCCAAAAAAAAAAAAAATCAGAAATGGTCGTAAATAGCGAACTTTTCAGCTCATATAACCAACAAGGTTCATTATATGCGAAAAGTTTAGATCCCTTGGATATAATGGATCTCAGATAGAATGTCAACCCTTTTCCCCAACTGGTTTGTTAAAGCGAGGGTTTACTATACTTATAAAGTACTTAGTATCTCCACCAAGATAAGGAACATATTATTGCTAAAGATAGTAACCTATAGCTGCTAAGGATAGTAACCTATTGCCACTGAGGATAGCACAGCCATCCTCCTTCAGTGAGAAATGGTGCTCCTAGGTGTGGTTCATCACAGAATCCAGTTTATCAATAGGAAACCGAAATTTAAAAAAATGCAGATTATTTACCTACAGCTATATCTGCGCCCTTCAGATGGCGACCTTGGCGTGTATGGAACTGTGAAGGACGCGTACATGAAACAGAAGCACCGCCTCATTTGGGAGCGGCGCCACGGGAAAGTAGGTTCTGGCATGAAGACCAACATGGACTGAGACATGGAAGCTGCTAGGCACCAGGGGTCTACCTACCTCCCTCATTTTGGTAGATATTTTTCATCAAATGGCTACGCTGGGAGCCCAGCTCCCTCATGTCTTTGAATTAAGGTTTCTAGTATATGCTACTAGCATTGTAAATATGTGTTGCTAATAAACCAACTTCTTATTTCTTTGTTATTTCAATCAGTTATATAATATACTTAGCTATAGAAGAGGAACTTATCCAAATATTCCTTTGTGATATTAGTTACCCACATCATATGCAAGCCAGCATGATGATGGATCAGCATCCCGTCACTATGGACCTTTGAAGCCTGGCTGGAAATTCATATTGCTTGAAATGGTAATCTGGTAGAGGAAGACAGTTCACCGTTACTTGAAAAGATTTAAATTAATAGTATTAGAAAAATATGTTAAAACTGCTTTCGTATGTAATATATGAAGAGAACTATCCTCTTTGGACAGTGGGTATTACAGGCTTTTTTTGGTATGTTTGTGTGCTTGTAGCATCGTGTATGGTAGTCAAGTTCTGACCCACATTCACAAGGTGGCCTTGTCATTACACCACATTTTTTCTTTTACTTATTTATTTAATATTTTCATTGTGTTTTATTTTTTAATTGGTGGAACTAATGAAGAGGATAGGTACTGTCGTTATGTGATTTTTACGAGTGCTATGTTTTCTTACTTTGTATAGCACATTTTATCAGTGTATGGACTTTGGCTGGAGTGCTTGTAGTTCCTTGATGATCTGTTGCCCTATGTCCCTTTGGAAAAGAGCACTTTGCTGCTAGTGACCTCTTAGTGGAAAGAAAGAAAATTCTATAAGCAGAGATTGATTTACATTTTTCTCTAGTAAAGGGGAGAAGGAGGAAAGACCTCTATAGGGTTGCATGTATGAATGAATGTAAGTGGATTAAATAAAGTATGGAAGAGGAGAAAATTTATGGAAGCATTTTGGAGAGGAAAAGGCATTTTTGTTATTAGTGAAACACCTGAAAAGGTGTAGTGCACTAAAATATGGCAGTGGTGATGAAAATCTGGGTTGTGGGAAGGCCTAGAAGTGTTGTGGGTTGGAATTTAAAAGAGTAAAGAGAAAGGTGTTCTATATTGGTCACTAAGAGTAAAGGTGGAATGGAATGGGCATGGATGCCATAGTATAGATCAAGGATAGTGTAGATGCCTGGTTAAAGAGGTGTATCATGAACAGTAGGGTAAAGGAAGGCAAGATTGAGCTTAACAGATTTGGGGAGGATCTAGGTGACTTTTTAAAAGGTTTTGTGATTGCAAGAGTATTTGTGCTGGGGGATATTAATCCAAAAATTATATGCATGGGGATAGGGAGTGTGATTGGGTAGTGGGGTGTTGATGAAGTGAGACTTGGCATTACCTATGTATTTTTATGCTAAGAGGGGTTTGTTCTTGGCAAAGTATAGATCCACCAGTATAAGTGGACAAAGGGAAATGAGAGGACGACTTACTGTATAGCTGAGGATAATAATAGGTAGAAGCATGATGTATTGGATGTAAAGGTTATGAGAGGAATGTTAACCCTTAAGTTGCAGCGTCCCTCTTCCTTGATTTGGCGATGAACTGCGGCGTCCCTCAATTGAGGTGAAATATTTAAACGCGTATGAAAACTGGCAGGGTTGATGCACGTGGCTACAAATTGGCTGCATATTAGTACTATGTGGCATCTCTCATCCCAAGCCCCTCCAACACTCCTTCTGCACACTGCTCTCAGCCACATATATAAAGATATTGCCCATTTCTTGTGTGTACAGTGTGGAATATGCCCTGTCGATGCTCTTCTGACAATATATTGCTTCCCAATTCGATGTCACTCCATACAAGTAGGCTACGTGCGAATCTCGGTAACCCTTGCCTGTGTAGATGAAATGAATATCGCAGTATACTTATAATTGCTGTACAGTACTGTTCTAATACCCCTTGACATGCAAACCATGAATCATTCAACAGTCAAAGCAACAAGGAGAGTAAATGTAGCGTGCGTGCATAAAAAAAGCGGCAAACCTTGTGGTGGCCTGTGAGCGGAGGAACAAGGGAGAGAGCCCATGGGACAGCCAGCTCTTGCTAGAAAGTACAATTTTGGGTGGTTTTTACAGCCCTCCCATACTCTTTTGGCCAAACATGTATATACTGGTGGGTGCGCTAAACTATTCCCTTCACGCTGATAGGCGTAACATAACATTCTGTAAGACTCGATTTTTCGTCTTTTCTTCCGCAGCACAACTTATTAACAGATTTCCTGAGCCGCAGGCCACAGGTTCTGATAATTTTGGTATAGTACCAAAAATAATGTAAACTCTGGAACAGCCTTCCTTCATCTGCAAATCCTCCTGCCTATGACGACCTCTTTCAAGAGGTGTGTGTGTGTGTGTGTTAACACAATAAAGAGAGCAGCACAGCGAGTAATGGAATCAGGGCCCCCTCCACCCCCAGATAATTAGTTTACACTAATTTTCTCTCCATATGCTTAAGTTTACTGCAAGCAGGTAATGGAAAGGAAGCAAAGTGCCTTTGCATTGATGGAGCTTGGGTAGTGTGTCAGCCACGTGACCCATGACAAGTATATCAAGGCTCATGACGTTCAGGATCGATCGAGGCAGCGTCCCTCCCTGCAGGCAAGGGTCAGGCGATGAAGGGATATGTAGGTAATAGAAAGACTATCCCAACTGCTGCCGATAATGTTTTACAGCGATAAGTATTGTTAAATCCATCCATCACAGCAGCAACACTCAAAGAGAAGCACCCAGACTTGTGTGAAGTCTCTCTCAGTACCCTCTGAGCGCTGCTGCCTCTCAAGGTCGTCAGCAGCCCGCCGTGACACACCTATATCACAGGCTACGTGGGTTACTGAGTGCCTATACTGAGACAGTGGCTGATCTTAAGGCTAATAATAATCTCCTGTCACCTTCTTATGGCACATTACAACGGCTGGTGACCAAATTATGGTAAAGTATAAGGGCGTAATGGTGGGTTGGCGATACCTGTTGGTGTGGTCTTCTAAAAGAAGTTGAATAATGCAGAGTGAATCATCGGGTAGGAGAATGGATAGGACAGTTTTTTTGAAAAGAGAGAATCAAAATGAAACAAAGAAAAAGAGGAGGAGAGACAGAACCCTGTGGGACACCACTGTTTATAGATTTAGGAGAGAAAAGTGACCGTCCCACCACAACGGAAAAAAAGAGGTCAGAAGGAAACTGGAGATAGAGAGACAGAGGAGAGAGAAACCGTAGGAGGGTAGGGTTGTTTGCAAAGATTTGTGCCAGACCTATCAAAAGCTTTTGATATGTAGGATGACCAAGAGTCAGTTAAGAGGAAGAGAGAAGTAGAAGAACGCGCCCTTGCGGAACCCATACTGGCGATCAGATAGAAGGTCAGAAGGTGAATCTTGCTTTTTAGTTCTTTTCAATTGATTCAAAGCAAAGCTTTAGATCAGAAAAGAAAAGCAAGGGGACGTAGTTTGAGGATTAGAAGGAAAGGTAGATGTTGACAGCAGAGAGGCGAAAGAGTTTTGACCAGGCAGGGTGACAAGGAGAGGGCATTTTTTTTAAAGGAATGGGAGGCACTCCATCAGGTCCATAAGCCTCTGAGGAGAGGAGGCCAGAGAGGCATCAAAAAGAATTTTTTTTTAATCTCTAACAGAATATGCCCAGAATCGTCCAGAGAGAGTTTTTAGAAAAAGTTTGAGAGAGAGAGCCTTAGATTAGAGAGAGATGAGAGTGTTGCCAGACTGAGGAGGAGGAGAGGAGGAAAGATGAAGGAAGAGATGTTTTGGAGGAGATGCATTGGCTAGTCGTTTGACATTTTCTATTAATGAAAGAATTTTGGTTAGTCGGAGAATAGATTTTGGCACGATTTCGGGCAGAAATGTAAAGTCATATATAGCATTTAGTTTGAAGGCTCTTTTTTTTTTTTGTGCTACTCAAGAACGAGGAATGTATGCCTCCATTCCAGAGACAATCACCTCTGTGATGCGCCAGCACACACAGAGGGTCTCTATCCTGGAAAGCAAATCATTGGATGCAGAAATAAGATTGTGATCGAGGAGCCCAAGAGAGAGAACAGTTTGACAGAATAAGCAGAAGGGTTTGAGGTAAGAAGAAGAGAGGTCTAGAATGTTGGGCCGATCTCCAGACGGTCGGGAATGTGTGTGGGTGCTGGTCAAACTGCTCTAGGTTGTTGAGGAGGATAGCAAAGTTGTGTGTTCCAGACCAGGATCCAAAGCAGGATGGAGATTTCAGCAAGGAGAGTGGTGTCAAGTGCTCCACTTTAGAATTCAAAATAGTCAAAGAATTTTATTACATGTTGGAGTTAGGTGAGATAAGATAAAAGCACAGATGTATAATAGAATAGAAATGACAGTGAAGTCTTAAGAAGATGGAAAAAAATGAGCCAAGGTAGCTTTGGATTGAAATTTAGGATAGAGATAGTAGGGAGAGGAACAGAGTAGAGTCAGTAGCCCCAGAAGAAACCTGTGTCGGTTGAAAGGAAGAGAAGGTGAGGGGAGGAGAGAGAGATTTCCACAGAATGAAAATTAGAGACCGCGACCGTTGCAGAAATTGAAATTGAAGAAAAAGTTCAGAGGTTTATCAGTTATCACTCTCGTGGTCCAGCAAGGTCGGGGAGAGTGGGGGGGTTGTGGTCCCCGTCCCCGTGGGGACACAAACTGTCTTTTATTTACTTTCCCAGGGCTCGTTAGCTGCTGGCTCTCTGCTGGCTGTTAGAGGAAGGTGTGCAGGTCTGACACAAGTGTACTCGATTTCATTGGACGAACAGTATGGCTGTGAAACAGAAATACAAAAGAGAGCGTGTGCTAGCGTTTGAAAAGCGCGGCGAAAACAGGGCCAATAATGGCGTCCAAATCTTAGGTTGTCGGGACTCTATCAAGGGACTCTACTTGTAGGTATACTGGTATAGTCAAATTTATGGTGACAATGAGCTCCGCCCACTATAGCTATAGTTTGCTTGTCGCTGACTGGATAGTGGCTTGAGGCAGCCTGTCCCCCTCTCATCTAAAACCCCTCTCCGCACTATCAGTTCTAATTCTATTATTTGTAGCTCACGTATGTCACGAAATACTTTATTCCTTTGTCAATAGACAGTAGAATGATAGTGGATTACTGCTGAGTTGAAAACTTGTTTGTCCGCATGCTATCAGTTTACGCATGATATGACCTGTTCAGTCCATTTCGCACTGATCAGCATTTTCAACCATAATCTGTTTCATGAGGCTCATTTAATCCATGATGCTCGCTTCCCGTCTGATTCACACTATACCAGCACAGTGCCCTGACGGGCCGGCAACAGCATGTGTATTCACACTACACCAGCATCTCATGTGTGGGGGGGCTCCACTCACACAGCTCTTCTGGACAGAGTGGAGGCTAAGGCTCTTCGTCTCATCAGCTCTCCTCCTCATACTGATAGTCTTCTACCTCTTAAATTCCGCCGCAATGTTGCCTCTCTATCTTCTATCGATATTTCCACGCTGACTGCTCTTCTGAACTTGCTAACTGCATGCCTCCCCCCCTCCCGCGGCCCCGCTGCACTGGACTTTCTACTCATGCTCATCCCTATACTGTCCAAACCCCTTATGCAAGAGTTAACCAGCATCTTCACTCTTTCATCCCTCACGCTGGTAAACTCTGGAACACTCTTCCTTCATCTGTATTTTCTCCTGCCTACGACTTATACTCTTTCAAGAGGAGGGTATCAGGACACCTCCCGAAATTGACCTATCTTTCGGCCACCTCTTTGGATTCTTTTTAGGAGCAGTGAGTAGCGGGCTTTTTTTTTATTAATGTTTGCTTTTTGTGTGCCCTTGAACTGTCTCCTTTGCTGTAAAAAAATAAAAATAAATTGTATACGGCCCGTACCAGCATGGAACCTGCTCACACCGTTTGGTAGCAGTACGATCCTGTCATTCAACCTGGAAATATCGCAGCTGTGCTAACCATGTGTAAGAATGTTAGTGTCAATGACTTAGCTATAATAGCACTTCTAGAAGAAGAGAAAAAAAAAAAACTCGAAAGGATAAAACAAAAGACTTTAGGTACAGAAATCCTCAAAGAATAGGAAAACAGAAGGAGAATGCTTGACACTATAAAGAACTGCTGGACGATGAACAAAAATTCCATCAATATTTCTGGCTCAGAGAGAGAGAGAGAGAGAGAGAGAGAGAGAATATGAGGTGCTACGCTCCCTGAGGCCACGCCTCTCTGCTGCGCTTGTGCCGGTCGGTGGCGGAAGCGTGTTCGCACGAAAAAAAAAAAATAATAATAATAATTATAATAAGTCTGTTCACGCGCAGGAGAGGCGTGGCAGGCGAGGTGACGTCATACTGCCTCAGTGAGTCCGATGACAGAAAACGGAGTAATTGATGGGTGACTTGTATTTTTTTTCTTGTCCACTGTATTGTTATGCCGGACGTGTTACTTGGGTTCCGTGTCGCCGTCAGCAGACTCCGTGGGAGGGAGATATGTAAACACTTTGCACAGTTTCTGTAGTTTAATGTTCTTCCTTAGTCGTACACTTCACTCTGACTCTTCACTTACCACTAGCTTACTATGACTGGGACTGGGCCTCTCTCACCCTCTTCTCCTATATATATCCAGAACAGTAGTCTAGAATGTTACAGTATATTTTAGATCATACAAGAACATGTAGCAAAAATATATGCGAGTTGGCAACACTTCCCGCCTGGCGCCTGGCCGCGCCCGGCGGGCGCGGACGGCTCGCCTTGCTCCCCGCCCCCTTGCTCGTTTCTCCGGGAGCCTTCTAGAGGCCTATGGTCGCCGGGGGAAGCTTCCAGCACAACAGTATACTACCTTTTCAGTCATACTATTTTTCCTTTATTATCTGCAAGTACGTATACCATTCTTATTTTTAAAAAAATCATAAGTAGTAAAATTATATTATTTTTTCTCTCTATTCTTATTTTTTATAGTTTACTTATAGTCGATCGACTCTAATTTGAGCCTTTAGACACGGCTCCCCTGAGCCGCGCTTCTTCCACATCACCCCATCACTCTCCTCAGAGGAGCTCACTACCCCCCCCCCTCTCTCTCTTATTTACGTTATATATAATATCTTTTGCTTGGTTGTGCAGGACGCGAGAGTGAGACCTACGTGAGTCTTCCATGGTGGCGGAAGGGTGAATGGTGCGGCGCCATCGCATGAGCCACGTTGCCTAGTGAAATGGAAAGTTTGCAGAGTCGTTGTCTTTCCCTCAAATCCCAAGCCATTCATAACACCATGCAGTCATATTATAAATATATTTATATTCCATAAATAGATAACGTACGTACAGACTAACAGTGAGACAAATCGCCATGCGCAGGTCATCGCTAGATGTGTAAACAATGGGGGGTTCCCCGGGCCAAGCCACAGGGCTCAAGTTAAAGTCGAAAGACAATAGTTAATAATACTGGTGAGAGGGGTGGTCAATTTACACTACTATATTAGTAAATTACTGTGTAATATAATCATTATATATATTTGTACTGAAGTATATTACTTACTTAGTAATTTTTAATAATTAACTGAGGAAAGGAGTAGACAGGAGTGAGAGAAAGAAACTAAGCATCTTACACATTACAATGCAATTAATTAAACCATCTATTTTCATGTCAGATTCTTTATTGTTGACTTTCCTGTTTACATGCTATTAGTGGAATAATTACCATTTATGTGGCTACATCACAACTTGTGAAGTTGATGCATAGAGTGATAGGCTAATAACATGGAGTACGATATGTAAGTGAGTGTCAGGTTAAATAAGAGTAACAGTGAGACTTTGACATCTTTAATTATCAAATTAGCACCAAAATGTTATAGAGTGATGCCCATACTGAAGAATTCAGCCAGGTTTACAGTTGTTGACACTTACAGAGGGGAACCTGTCGTGCAGGACAGGGATTGAAGGTTGTGCGCCCAGCACCTTCTCGTTGCAGACCGACAGTCAATGAATCGGTCCCACGTAACGGACCCAACATTTGAAGGCAGCGTGACGTCATGCGCGAATCCGACGAGATTTTCGCGGGAAATGACAGGCTCCGGACCGGGCCGTACCGGCGCGGACCTGCAAAATATTCTCGCCGACAATCCTGACCGGCAACTGCTGTCCGGGCCGCGCCGGAGACGTACGTGCTGGTCGGACTGGTCCACAGCAATGTGGATACAACAACGTGTTTCCCATTGAAGAATATTTTGTCGGTCCGGAACGGTACGTTCCGTGCCGGTCACTTTACATATAGTGTGAATTAGTTCTCCAGCATTTTTCTCGCCATTCCTCTTAGTGCGCTTCTCAGCTTTCTATCTAAATCTTTTATGAGGCGCCAAGTTTTTGAAGTTCATGTTATTATGTCATGATTGACAGGATCACTGATTGTGATCTTTATCTTCAGCGTGAGTGACAGGCTGCCATTATTTTATTACTGGGACTCCACCTAGTTCCTATTCTCATTCTGATTTCTTTGTCGTGGGCTGTTTGCATTAACTGTTTGGCCTAAATATATCTTAGTCTTCTCTCATGTGTTTCGCTTCCGATCATTACTTGTTGCCCTAACTAATTATCACCTCCGCGGTGCATTGGTTAGCGTCCCAACTTCGAATCTGCGAGCCTGGGTTCGAATTCTACCCACTGCAATCGGCGTGCAGCTCACTCGGCTGTGTATCCTTCCTTTCGGACTGGTCGATAAATAGGTACCTAGGGAAACCTGGGGAAGGTAAACTGGTAACCCGGATGTTACACTGGCCCTGTGTCGGGTTAATGGGTTCTCTGTTCTCTCCCACCACAGGCTCAAAGGGCCAAAGGAACGGAGACATGCACCGCCGCCACGCACAGTTATAACATATGCTCCCAACTTTATCTGTACCACATGTACCTTAACTAACTAACGGGGAGCGTATGCCAGGGGCGCGTCGCTTCACTGGTTGCCTCCACCCCCAACGGTCCCCCTCTAAGGGCCGCTTTCACAGTCACTTTGTTTTGATCGTTACCAATGGCGACGACCGACGCTATAGTTTTCCACGTGAAACTGGCCTATGGGGTAGTGGCGGCTGTAGAGGAAGCGAGAGGTGTTGAGAGTTTGTGGTAAGGTGCGGGGGGCTAGGCTAACCCCGCAGCCGCCACTACCCCATTGGCCAGTTTTACGTGGAAATACTATAGCGTCGATCGCCGCCATTGATAACGATCAAAACAAACAAAATGACTGTGAAAGCGGCCCTAAGCAAGTCTTCACGCAGCAACCCTTCCCAGTCCAAACCCCTGTTAGGATCGATCAACTTGCCCCAGACATGGCCCCGCAGTTGCATGCATGTTGTTTTAGTGCGGGTCGGGAAGAGAGAGGGTCCTGATGAGTCGGCTGGATACCTGTGTTGGGAAGAAACAGCCCGGATCTTTAGTGCAACTTTTCTCTTTGGTTGTATACTGGACACGCGTAATTATAAATATAAAACAGTCAATGATAATTGGAAGCGCATGTTAATAATTATAGTGGTTGGGTGAGGTCAGTCTAAGGAGAGCCGCGTGTGAACCTTTCTAGCATGATGGGAAGAGGAATATAACGGCTTCAAAAATCTCCCCTCTGATGGCCCAGCCTCAAGCTGCATTGAAAAAATAGTAAATAAACGAACCAGTTAATGAGTAAATATATTAATATATGAGTGAATAAGTAAATAAATGTGAATCGATAATAATCAAAGCAATTTTCTTTCGCGTGAGCGCCGCGGGGATCCCTTTGGCGTGCTAGGCTGCTAGGTTCGAGGCGGTCAAGGACTTGCTTCCTCGCGCGACACTACACAGTCACGACTGGTCGCGTCTAGGGACAGCGGCACGATAACATTACACTGCTGCTACCGCCCAGGGACTCGTAGGGGTTTTCATGTGTTTCGTAACACCTCCACACGAGAGAGCGGGGCCGGACCATCTAGTGTTCATAACGCAGGACTCCAGGACTGGTGCCTGCCAAAAGTGCCGGATTACCTTGCATGGAAGGTAAAGAGTGCTGTTGCTGCAGTAAACTGTGGTGCAACGCAGCGGTATTTGTATAGGGGGGCGCTGGCAGGGCCGTGAAGAAAAAGTGTTGTGGGAGATGACTAGACGAAAACTGGTGAGAACACTGGATAAGAGGATGCCGAGAGACCGGGGAGTCAGTGCAGCGTCGATGAAGGTGTAGTGAGGGCAGGTGGTGTTGGACGGCGGCACGCAACCCAGACACCAGTACTAACACCAGCACCGGCATCACCATCACCATCACCAGTGCCCCCGGCGGTGACACCCAGCCATGACGGTGCAGTACATTCACAGGGTGGCCAGCGGAAGCGCCCTTATGTCCTTTTACCTGCTCAAAAGGTGAGCTGTGGTGGGGCGGGCATGGGTTAGAAAACTCTTGTAATCTGCAATGCTGCATGCCACACGGGAAAGCCTCGTGGGTGTTTGTACAGAAAATCAAGTAATTGCATTGTCCTGTATAACAATAGCTAATGTTACCGACACCGACACATTGTACGAATGATCTATTGTTGTTGTTGTAGTTGTTAGTAGTAGTAGTAGTAGTAGTAATAGTAATGGTATAGTAGTAGTCGTTATTAATATTGTTATTGCTGCAATTTTTTATCCAATTTCACCCAGTAAAACGTGTTAGGTTTTGTTATCCTGGTGTGCAGAGTCATGTTGCCAAGTCATGAAGGTCGTCGCATGGTTCCCGAGCGTTTTTGTTTTATTTTTATGTGTGTTTGTTGTGTTTGACCGGGGGCTGTGTATGGTGCAGGCGGCTGTATAGGCAGCATTAAGGACAAGACTGTGTTACGTGGTTATCTGATAGGAGGCTGTGGTGTGACAAAAGGTTTTATGATTGATGACAGGTGACTGTGGTCTGTGGTGCAGGTATATGTTGTGTGCTATGGTGTGTGATCTGACCATACCGAACCATGTAATGTGGTTTAGCGTGGTTAATCAGACACGAGACTTGGGTGTGACAATTTGTGGTATGATTGATGATACGGACTGTGGTGAATGGTGCAGGTGGTGATTTTGTGTGTTATGGTGTGGAATCTGACCGGATATGAGACCATATTGAACCATGTAATGTGGCGAGGCTGTGGTGTGACAAGGCGTAGTCTGATTGATGATACGCGACTGTGGTGTGTGGTGCAGGTGGTATGTTGTGTGTTATGCCTTGAGATTCAACCAGACACCATACCGAGCCATGTAATGTAGTGAGGCGTGGTGTGTCACATAAGAGTCTGTAGCGTTGCGTGTGGCGAGGCTGCGTTATTAAATACAAGTTGGTGTGCCGTGGATTATCTGATACGAGACGGTGGTATGTGGCAGGTGGCGAGGCAGCGTGTACAAGGTGGTGTGGAAGGACCTGATCGTCTACCTGGTCCTCTACTACACCATCTCCTTCGTCTACCGCTTCGCCCTGTGGGAGGAGGGGCGCAGGTGAGGGCTTGATGTATTCCGGGTGGGATCGACTTAAGGTTGTACTTCAAGACCTTTTTTTACATTTTTCTTCATTCCTTCTTTCTTTCATTTCTCTATCTCTATATCAATCTATCTCTATGTATGTTTGTATGTATGCATCTTTTATTCTCCTTGTTGGTGATATTCTTTCAGTTCCTTGCACGAATGGGAATGAAGTGGAACGGGAAAGTTGTTTAGATTTATTTTATTATTATTAATGTTGTTGTTATCAATATTATTGTTGTTGTTTTCGTATACATATTTACCAAACCATGTGGACCTTCCCAACGCTGTGCTTCAAACATTAATTCTTGCCGTATAAATGGCGTATCACACTGGGCTATTTTTCCTGCAACCTCCAATTAATCGGCGGTACCGCCCACCTCCAACACTTTTTCCGCCAACTGTTGGAGCAGATTTGCAGCCCGAAGCTTTCGGGAAGAATGATGTGCTGGAGGAAAATTCGAAGTCAAATGACATTCTATGTAAATTGTTGAGAAAACAAAATAGTTTGCCATAGTGATTTTATTTCTTGCATAACTTGCAATAGAAGAAGGCTTATGATTAAGAAAAAAGAAACAAAAACAAAACTTTATAATAGAATAACATAGGTTGTCAGTTGACCTCTTAACATAAAAAAAACACCAACACCGTGAGAGAGCAGCGATGGCCAGCCAAGGGACCAGAATTATTTGGACAAGAGAAGCAGAGACGAGCCTCATAAAAGCAGTGAGGGATCACCGAATCCTGTGGGATCCACAGAATGAGAAATATAAACTGAAAGGACTCCTTAAAAACCTGTTCACATCAACGGCTGAGACCATGAACTTAACCTAAAGCCCGAGTCACACATTCACGACAATGACTCCCGGCGCTCTCCCGACTCAGACCACGCCTCCCACCGTCGGGCCGCACGCCGACAGTTTTGGACATTTTCAAAACAATCGGGGCCCTCCCCGATATCTGTCACCCGTCGCGAATAAGCTACGGCCGTCGGATGTCCATCTCAACGACGTCGTAACAACGTCGTTTCGACATCGGCTATGGTCGGCACTCAAGGGGATGGACTTACGATGGTCGTTACGTACGTCTGGCAGCGCGACATTCCAAAACTGGCAGCGCGTGGTCTGATGTCGGGAGGGCGCCGGGAGTCATTGTCGTGAATATGTGACTGGGGCTTTAGGATGTGTCGGCGGTACTGGCCGAAATCGGAGGTTGGAGGTAGGATGTCGGAGGAAAAATAGCCCAGTGTGGTACACCATTAACACGTACCGAGGCTGACTAATGATAGACCATTGTTTTGCCCACATCAGCCTCACACTCTCACCCCTCCCTGCCCCCTGCCTGTCCATGCCTCACCCCGTGTCTTGACCTTGAAGCGTGGCGCTCGATCCTCTCCCTGGTATTCACCGCAGGAACTTCGAGAGGCTGGTGATCCACTGTTCCCGCACCCAGTCCGTGCTGCCGGTGTCCTTCGTGCTGGGCTTTTACGTGTCCCTGGTGGTGGGCCGCTGGTGGGAGACATACCGCAGCCTGCCCTGGCCCGACAACACCGCTATCCTCCTCGCCACGCACCTTGCCGGCCAGGTGACTCATGACGCCACGTCCGCTCTGACCTCCTCTGATAGTGTCTTCCTCTGAACGTTGCCCCGATCCACCTCCTTAGCCAGAGATTTAAGGGTTGATGATTAATGAAAGATACGCGGACCCCCTGTGTATGTGTGTGTGTGTGTGTGTGTGTACACGGCGCAAGGTCAGCAGAACCTGGTTAGTGACCTATCCATAAATACACAACGACGTCCACTCGGCCGGATCTTATTGGCCCGGGTGTTACACGATACAAGAGAGGAACTATTTGCTTTCATAATTTAGTAATTTAGTAACATTACATCGGGATTCTTTATTTTCACTATCCTGTATTTATTCTATTATGTTTATACGCGGTGTTGTATTCATATGTAGTTGATTGATAATTAATACTGCTAGTGAATCTTGCCGTGTATATATATATATATATATATATATATATATATATATATATATATATATATATATATATATATATATTTATTTATATATATATATATATATATATATATATATATATATATATATATATATATATATATATACACACACACACACATACACACATACACACACACTGTCAGTAATGTTGGGTGAACGTTCGGGCGTTGCAGGGCGTGGGTCGGGAGGAGCGGCGCGCCGTGCTGCGGTACGTGGTGCTCACCATCACGCTCACCCTCGCCACCATCTCACCGGAGGTGCTGGCGGTATACCCATCCTTCGAGGTCATGGTGAAAAAAGGTCAGCAAGCCTGTTACCTTCTCAAACCGAACAGAATGTCTCGTAACACAGTCAAGTTTGGGGAATAAATAATTATGTTTCCTTTTGCTAGGCTTTCTAACGGAGGAGGAGGCGAGGCTACTTGACAAACACAAGGAAGAGAGTGAGCAGCAGGTGGCCTGGGTGCCCATCGTGTGGGCGTGCCAGATCGTGCAGCGCGCCAGGCAGGCGGGACGCATCGCCACCAACCTTGGCCAAAAGGCCCTCACAGACGAGATGCTGAATCTGAGGGTGTCCTGCGGGAGGCTGCTTGGTTTCAACTCCCACAACATCCCGCTCGTGTACGTTCAGGTGGGTTTGTCGGCGGACATGACTATAGAAAATGTACTTCAATGCTTTCGGTACCAATACTAATTGATATATTGGGGTTCCGTCCATGTCATTTGCCAGTATTCCTTTTATTAGTTCGAATATGCAGTAAATAATCCTCCAGACTTTAACAGCAGATAATTCAATGTGTACAGTGCATGTTCTAGAAGAATGAAGCATATAAATGAACAAACATTACTGAACATCTGGACACTATCTGCAGGTGGTGACGCTGGCCGTATATTCCTTCTTCTTGATCTCGGTGATCGGCGGCCAGTTCATTGACACCACCAAGGGCTATGAGACCCACACCATCGACCTTTACGTCCCCTTCTTCGCCATCCTCCAGCTGGTCTTCTACCTCGGGTGGCTCAAGGTTGCCGAGGCTCTCATCAACCCCTTCGGCGACGACGATCACGACTTCGAGTTTCTCTCCATGATAGAGAGGCACCGCAAGGTCAGTGTGTGCACCGCCGTCAGCACAGCGAGGCAACACGAGTCAATTAATTTTGTAAAAGGGAAATGACGTTTTGATTTAACACGCCAGAGATATGACATCAGATGGGTATTGTAGTTAGTTTAGCGGGTTCTTTTTGTTTTAAAATTATGCTTATTATAACTGATATTTCAGGAGTGTAAGTTTTATTACTTTTTTTTTTTTAGGGGGGGGGCAAGGGGACAAAGAGGCCTCATAGTCAGTAAACACCTTCCGTGGAAGAAATAATTTTGGCCACCGCGTGCTCGGGTAATCTATCAAGTGGATAGACTGTGCATGGAAGATCTCAGTTAGGACGAGACGGACATACTTATCAGTCATGATAATCAGCGTGATGAATGCACTCACGGGTTTCATGCGGTAGTTTATCGGATTAGAGATAAGTAATACGTTAAATAATTACGATTTATGGTTACTTTGAAATTTGAAGGGACTTAAGTGTTAAGCATTGCATGGCCAGGACAAGTATGAGTTTTAGGCCGTGCCTGATCGGTGTAAATCAATTAAATGTGGGAAAAATTTGATGTGTGTGGCTTTCAGATGGTGGAGATGTTGGGCGACTCTGCGGCCAACGACCTACCGTTCCTCGATCCCCTCTCCAAGGAGGACGCTGATTCCTCCGCCCCGACCATGCACACCTCCGTCCCCATCGTGGCCCCCACGGTGTGCCCTGTGATATGCAAGATGATAGAGACTCAACCCGCGTCAGCTGGGGGTCGCATCGTCCAGGAAACCACGCCCCTCATAACCACCAGCAAGGCTGAACCACCACTACTGCCGAATATAAGACATATAAGCCCGTATTCCTAAGCGTATCACCACCTCAGTATACACTTGTGTGGAAAGACTCTCGTAGAAGTTGGATTTTCATGGACTGTTTTGCGATCCTAATGATGGTTTTACTCGACTTCTGGACCTTCAACGGGTAAAATCACCCATGAAAACCTGATTAATCTTCTCTCTGGCCTTGAAAATTGGTCGTAGTGGCAGCCCGATACGTTTAAGAAGATGGACTATAGTTAAAACGTATAGATATCGACATGACAGGCGCCTCTACACAACATACATTTGCGAGGCGAGCAACTGACTGGATGGGTGTGCAAATACTCTTTAAGATGGTGTAGTCTCATTAGCATATTATGTAATAGGTGTTTTTGGGGTGGCTTAATGCGTACTTATGTGTGCATGTGTGTGTGATTGAGATTTTTGTACATTCTCATGTTTTGGAAATATGTTGGATGTCAGATGTTGATTTTCTTTTCTTCCATTTCCATTCATTGTTTGCATAATGTGTGTGCACGATGATTTGCGAGAGTTGGTGATAAGCATGCACGTAGGTGTGTGTGTGTGTGTATGTGTGTGTGTGTGTGTGTGTGTGTGTGTGTGTGTGTGTGTTTTACCGTGTCGTGAGGGTAAGTTTGGGATGGCTGTGTGTGTGTGTGTGTGTGTGTGTGTGTGTGTGTGTGTGTGTGTGTTCCGTTAGAGAATATGATATAAGTTAATGATGGATAAATGGTGTGTGTGTGTGTGTGTGTGTGTGTGTGTGTGTGGCCGTGGGCGTCGATACAGGTGAGCCTCCATACACCTGTGGGAACACTCGGCAACGCCTCCTCCACCTTGACTCCTTCCTCCGCACACAATCGAAAGTGAGGGGGCAGAAAAAGAAACCTCCGGATTCTTATCTTAAACCTTCCCACAGGTTATCGTCCCCTTCACGCTACATTCAGGTACACAAAGTTATTCTTCGAGTGCCACTTCACCCTCAAATAGGCGACCTCCCTCACCCTCGACTCGTGGTGTGGGCGGGTCTTGACGTAACACTTCCTTAGTCATTCCTCAAACATCTCTCAAGGCTGAGGTGGGGAAGGAAAAGCCCCTCATTCACATCCTTCAGCAATACACTCCCCTTCCGTCCCTCATCCAGATGGTTGGTTAGTCAGTCATTTCCACTTGACTAACTCACCGGAAAACAAACACAAACAAATAATGACCAGACGTTCGTAACACCTGCTTCATCCCTCCCTAACAATAGTCGGTCACGGAGGTCACGGTTACGCTGTCACAACCATCCGCCGGCGAACGGGTTTTCTCATTGGCTGACTGGTTCTGCAGTGCGGTGCTGCGATTGGTCAAACCGCCGAACAGTTGCCAGTCAGTACCCTCAGAGTGGCAGTGACTGTGGCAGTGTGTCGGCATCTGGCGTGGAGAGGAAGTATGTGGAAGACGAGCGGCGGACTGGCACGGTGCTATTGACAGAAGTATTCCTGGTGTGTGTGTACAGTGATTAGCTGATGTGTTCCCGTGCTTGGTGTGTGGAGGCGGCGACGGGCAGCTCTTCCTCCTCGCTGTCACCTGAAGCCATGCAGTACTGAGTCAGTGAGAAGAAGGATTAAGTTTGTGGTATGTTTGTTTCTAGTGCTTTCATACCCACTGACATGCGGTGAAAGTCTTGTTCCGGGTGACAGTTCTAAGATGTGAGAGGGCAGGACTGAAGGAATCTGCGGAGCGCCTCTGTGTCTGCATTATTAATCAATACAGTGTGTTCTTAGAGGGAGGACACGCTGGATGCCCTGACTGAGGCCTTGTGACAGTAGTGATGAAAAGGATGCAATTGTCTTATGAATGATGAATAGCTTGGGAATGTCATTCACTGATAATGATGATAAGGTATTGAATTTATCCTCTTATGCACATAATGAACTTAAGTGTTATATAGACTACATGTGCAAATGTCAACGAATTTCGATTAAGCACATAAAGCAGGTGTGTGCATGTCTACACACAAACACAACTTACAACTGTAATGTTAATGAATTCTTTACACTTTCACTTTATCATGGAGGATTTACATTTCCCCGCCTCCTCCCTTCCTTCCTCCTCCCACTCCCCGGCGGCGCGCCGCCCCGCCCCTGCTACCTGGTGCAACTTCCAAGCGGAGGTGTTGGTCTCGCCTCAACTCTTTTCAGGTTAAGTTAACATATTCTATTAATACTTCGCGGCTGCCATGGCCTGGGCGTGACGTCACTGAGTTGAGGCAGACCTTTTTATCATAATTTATCATCACATTGACGCTCCTTCCGGTGCGGTATATTAGGTTACACCATAAAAAAGGGAGAAAGAGAGAGAAGACAGACAAGGGTGACGGAACGTAAACAAATCGTCAACGTATGAGACGAACAAGCCTTTTTTTTACTTCCACAGGTGTGTTCCCCCTCCTTTTTTTATAGCTCCACCTGCACCTCCACCACTACCACCAGGACAGTCCCCTTGCCACAGCTGCTTACTACCACCACCGCCACATTACTCCCCGCAGCCGCTCGCCCCCGCCAGAAGCAGTTCAATCAGTGCCTTAATCCGCCCCACCTGGCACCATGACAGTCGTGTACACGGATAAAATTGCAAGCAGAGGAGGATTTGGGTCCTTCTGGAAGCTGCTAGCGAGGTGAGGAAGGTTGTCGTGGTGTGTGTGTGTGTGTGTGTGTGTGTGTGTGTGTGTGTGTGAGAGAGAGAGAGAGAGAGAATATATAGGACAAGGGGCAGCCTCTTCCCCGGGGAATTCACATGGGTCATCACCGCCTTTCCTTCCGTTTCTGGTGTGTGTATTACTAAGAAAACACGATGTATGTTACTTCTCAATGCTTTCGTGTGTTAATTCATAAATACGGTAGATTACATTGCTGGTATACATGTTTTAGGGGACCTTATGCATATGTATATAGGTAGATAAATACACAAATACGGCGTCAGAATATATATCATAGCTCGTAATTATTGATGTGTAAGTGTTTATTTTCACCCATGAGCACATACCCGGGCTAAGCGATGAGTCACTGAATACCAGGAGCTCGTACTGATTCCCTACACTTGACGGAGAGAGAGAGAGAGAGAGAGAGAGAGAGAGAGAGAGAGAGAGAGAGAGAGAGAGAGAGAGACGTGTGTGTGTGTGTGTGTGCGCGCGTGCTGAATTATGTAACTCCTGTTTGCAAGGTCTAAAAAATAGGCTCATTAGTGGCTTCTTGCGTGATAATACTGTAGGACAAGGAGCTACGATGGATTTTTATTAACTTTTTTTCTTGTTGCTGCTTGTGTAATTGTCCTAACCCTTGCCTCCTCTGCCTGCTCCATCTTCCTCCTGTCAACGATCCATACTCCTGTCCACTCTCCTGCTCGTCCACTCTCCCGTCCACTCTTCTGTGTTCTGCCGTCCGTGCCTACCCATCCCGGAACCTGCAGATGGCGGGGCAGCGTGTACAAGGTGGTGTGGCAGGACATGCTGGCCTACCTCATCTTCTACTACTTCATCAACTTCATCTACCGCTTCGCCCTCGACGAGACCCATCAGAGGTAAGGAAGATGCAAGGAGAGGCTAGATATTGGGTGAGAAAGAAAGAAACAAGGAGAAAAGTAGAGGATAAGTAGACAGATGGACGGTGGAAGGAAGAAAAGTGAGATAGAGGAGTGGGTGAACGGAGAGAGGAGAAAAGCAGAGGATGAATAGTTAGATAGCCGATGGAAGGAGAGAGGAGAGAGGCAGAGGACGGAGAGGGAAGATTCAAGGAGGAGCAAGATAGGAAGTGAATGGAGAATGGAGAGAAGTAGAGGGTGAGTAGATGGAAAGACGGTAGAAGGAGACAGATAAAGGAAGAATTAAGATGGATATGAATGTACAGGAGATAATCAGAGGAGTGGATAAGTGGTAAAGAAGAGAGAAGTAGAGGAGTAAAAGAAAAGTAAGGGAGATAGAAGATGGGAAACGTAAGTGAAGAGGATAGAGAAATGTGAAGGATAAAAAGGAAAGAAGTTATGGAGATAAAGATTAATTGAAAAGTTGAACGTGGAAGGAGAATAGTGGATGAAAAAAAGAAAAGTGCGAGGGAAGAGAGAAGCGAAAAAAAATGTAGAGAGGAAGAGAAGTATGAAAACTAGTAGAGGAAAGGAAAAAAGAATGCAAATGAAAAGAGAAGCTAAAATTGATAAAGGAGAAGAGATGATAAGTATGAGAACGAGTAGGAGGAGAAACATGAGAGGGGCTGGTGGGTGTGGCAGAGAGAATGAATAAAGAAGAGAGGAGTGTGGCAACATAGGGGTAACGGGGCAGAGAAAGAGACAGGCGCGGGAGAGGAGAGGAGAGGAGAAATCAGGTCTTGGAGGAGTGAAGAAATATGAAGCCTAACGGGAGAGAAATGCTGATACTGGAGGAGACTTGGGTTATGGGAGGTAAAAATTATAAAGAAATGGAGAAGAGCGAGTGTAGAATCTATATGGAAGAGCGGGAATGGAAAACCTGTTGGATGGACAAGTTTTTTTATGCTTCTACCGAATCGCGTGACCGGTTTTGGTTCTTTAGGAGAGAGAGAAAAAAAAAAGTGAAAAGATGCCACCTTCCCCTAACCTGTGAGATGTGGGCCAGGGTGAAGCAGGAGAAAGAGTAAGGAAAGGAGATGGCAAAGACAGAGAAAGAGTGAGAATTGTTAAGTATTGTTACGCCACCCCCTACCACACACCATCCACGGGCAGGCAGGCGGCGTGATCCCCACCAGAACAGCCACACGGGCACCAGTCACTCACAGCGGCCCACACAGAACACCGAGGGGAGCAGGAACGGGGCAGGGCACAAAGGATACACGTTCAACACTAAGTTCTAGTTTAATGACAGGTAGGTTCCTCACACAGTACAGAGTACAGCAACTTTCAAGGCACAGAACAGTTAGTTAATCAGGCACAGTACAGGGGCACGGCAGACACGCACACCGGATGCACACAGCTCGCGAGCGGAGCAGCTCCCCCTCTCTCAAGCCCAGACACGCGTCTTCTCAACTACCACTCCTCAGCCACCCTTGCTCCCCCACTCTGCCGACTCAGCACTTCCTGCCCGGCGGCCCCTCCTGTCTCTCTTGTCCCAACAAGTAGAGTTGCACCATGCTGAGCTAACATTGCATCATGCTACAATTTCATCACATTACACATACAATCATTCACATACAGCACATTCGTAACACTATCTCCCCCTTCAGAAGGCAGTCGACCCGGCTGCCCCAACATTCAACAAACAAAACACATGAAATTAATCAAACTAATCAGTCCCCTGGGACATCACTAAAGTCTCTTAACCATCCCGGCCGACGCCTCTCTCGCCGAGGGCGCCGCTGGGATGCGGGCGGCGGCAGGCAGGCGGTGGCACCCAGAGCCGCGTCGTCGGCCCCAGGTACTTGCTCAGGGTCGTCACTGACATCTGCCGCTTCGCCCGCACCGCCCATGTTCTCGTTCGCCCCTTGGTCGACCTCAGACACGTCCCCTTCGCTGCTGCTGGGGCTCACGCCCCTCTTGCGCTGGTCGTATGTCTTCATTTCATGGCCTGGCCTGCCACCTTGAGCTTGCCCCGTACGCGTCGGTGCACCTCAGCCAGGCTTTCCTGCAGTGCCGCTGCTAAGCCAGAGGTGACGGTGGGCAAGCTCACGTCGGGAGGCCGCCCCCAAAATCCACCGGTAGCCTGAGCTCCCGGCCGAACATTGAACACAGAAAAATACATGCAATACACATAAATCAGTCTGTCCTCCACCACGTCCTCCACAGTCTCTTCTCGCGCCCCCAAGGGGCTCCGCCTGTCAGCCACGCCATCGACCAGCCGCCAGTCCTCAGTGAGCTCTTCCACGCCATCACTCCACGTGACGCTCGGGACAGTCGACACCGGCTCCTGGCCTCCACCCTCGGGGCAAGGTGCCCTCGCTCAGCCGTGACTACCTCCCCACGCAGCCATGCTCGAAAACCTCCTGGAAGCAAAGGGCACCATTCCGGTCACCCTCTCCAGCTCCCGTCCGAGGCCACCACGAGCCTTACTGGCCTGCGTCAGGTAGTCGAGGCCCAGCAAGCACGGCTCGTCTCGATCGGCGACGTCCATCGGCCGGCGCTCCACAGCGCTGCTTACGCCGATACGAGCCTCCACTGGCCCCTCCAGCAGCACACACTACCCCGGGTCAGGCCGCGCCGAGCACTCCTCAGCCCCCGGTGTCCACTGTCACGCGTCGTGGCTACAACCGCTAAGCCTCCCACTGGCAACACGCTGGTCGGGCGGCGGCAGCTTACTCAAGGGGGGCCCGAGGGCGGGAGACGGCTGGAAGTCGGCTCCCTTCTCCAGCCCGTCAGCGCTTCCCGCCCGCGCCGCGTCCCTGGGCCTGGGACAGGCACTCAAGCGGTGGCCTGACTGGCCACAGTCCTTACAGCGCGGCTGGTGGGCATCGGGGCTCGGCCGGTCAAGGGAACGCGTCCTTCGCTCCCCCAGGCACCGACTGCACCTATGCCCCCTCTTGCCACAGCCCCCGCACAAGCCACGGAGACCCTCCGGGCTCGCCTTCATCGACGCTGCCTTCATCTTCACCTTCGCCATCCGGCCCCGGAAGTCATGGCAGGGCGGGGCGGCCGCCGCTAGGCCGCTGGTCGTCGTCAATGCCCCCAACTCCAAGGCCTTCGTCAGCGCGTCATCGGTCCACGGCAGGGGGTGAGAGTCCTCGCCAGTCTCGTCCCTCAGCGCCCGGCAGTCCGCACAGAAGCGCTGCGTGCCGTCCTTCTTCATATCCAGGACGACTGCTGAGGGCCACGGACTGTCTGTCCGCTCCATCACCCCCTGCACCGCCAGCTCGTTGACGGCGCGCTGCAATTCCTCCCGCCTGGCCGGCACGACACGTCGGGGCGGGCTCCTGGTGGGCGCACCATTTCCCGTGCTGATGTTGTGCTTCACCAGCCCCGTGCAGCCCAGCAGGTCCACTCCACCCCCGCTGAACACGTCCGCGCACTGAGCCAGGGTGTGGCGCACCCTCGTCTGCGCCTCCGTCAGGTGAGCGGCGCTCCGGTGCGCCGAATCCTCCAGGAAGTCGGGCAGCGGCCTCACAGCGGCCGACTCCGCGCTCCCCGACGCTTCCTCTTGTTGTTCCACCTCCTCACAGGTGCCCAGCTTGGCACCAGCGGGTACTTCCCGAGCCTCGTCGGAGGAGTTAGCCACCAGCACCGTGACTGACTCCTCCCCCGCTCCTTCGAGACTCCGTCCGGCTGCCACACCATCAGGCAGCTGCAGGCCCTCCGTGGACTCCACCGTGCCTTCCGCTGGCATCGCGTCCGACCGGCAACACAGGACCCTGGCCTCCGTCCCCGGGGCAAGGTGCAGTCGCTCCGCCGCGACTACCTCTGCACAGCCGACCTTCGGGAGCAAAGGCGCCTGTCCGCGCAGCCTCTCCAGCTCCCGTCCAAGGTCGGCACAGGCCTCGCCCTGCGGCAGGTAGTCGAGGCCCAGCACGCACGGCTCGTCTCGATCGGCGACGTCCATCGGCCGGCGCTCCACAGCGCTGCCTACGCCGATACGAGCCTCCACTGGGCCCTCAGACTGCACGCAGTGCCCGTGACGCCACACAGCCTCTGTGGCGCGTCCTGAGTCGTGTCGCCGGCATGTCAGGCCGCCCCAAGGTCCTCTCGGCGCTCGTCCACTGAGCCCCGTAGCGCTGTTGTCAGCTGCAGCGCCTTCTCATCCTCGCCCCAGCCCTGGGCAGCAGCTGGCATCTTGAACTGGGCCTCCCATACCAACTTCCCGTCGTGCCCCGCTGGCTTAAGCCTCCCTGAGCGCCGGGAGGATGAGGGCTGCAGCAGGGAGCGGGCGGACCACGTGGGCTGCAAGCCGGCCGGCATGGCGGAGAGGGAGGCGGTGAGAGAGGCAACGAGGCAGGGTTAATGGCGATGGCCCCCAGCACCAGCTGGACCCAGCTTCGAGCGGCTCCCCAGCCTCCTGCAGCCTCCACCGGCTCCGCCACGACGCCACCAGGCTTCAGGGGCCCTTGCCAGGGGCCCCACGCGGAGCCCCGCCAGTCCGCCACCCGTGCACCCGCCGCCAGCACACGTGACGCTTCTTGTTCCTCCTCGCACCACGTTGCCACCTCTCGCTGCTGCCATGGGAGAGAGAGCGGACTACGTGACCTGCGAGCCGGCTGGCATGGAGGAGAGGGTGGGGGTGAGGGAGGCAACGAGGCGGGGGCTCCCCAACCTCCTGCGGCAGCTACTGATTCCGCCACGACGCTACCAGGCTCCAGGAGTCCTTGCCAGGAGCCCCAGATAGGCCCCTGCAGGACCGCCGCCCCGGCGCTTCCTACCAGAACTGAGCCTTCTTCCTCCGCGTGCGACGGTGCCACCTCTCGCAGCTGCCTCTCCGCCTCCCTCAGGCCTCGGACCTCGCCTTCCGGGGTCCGCACCTCCTCCAGCCGTTCACTCCTCGCGCTGTCGCAGCCCTGGTCGGTGTACTGCTGGGTTTCCGCTTTCAGGGACGAGAGACTGCTCTGGAGGACCTCGGCAAGATGGCGTGCCTGCTCGTGTGCCCTCTCGTCTGCCCTCTGATCCAATTCCTGCCTCATACTGGCCAGCATGGCAGCGAACAAGTTCATCTGGCCCGGCTTCACATCACCCGGGTCAGCCTCGGCCTTGCCCGTCTCCTCACCCTCACGGCGACCATTGGGGGACGCCATGACGACTCGGCGCGCTTCACTGTTCACTTATCCCACTCCTTTGACACCAAATGTTACGCCACCCCCTACCACACACCATCCACGGGCAGGCAGGCGGCGTGATCCCCACCAGAACAGCCACACGGGCACCAGTCACTCACAGCGGCCCACACAGAACACCGAGGGGAGCAGGAACGGGGCAGGGCACAAAGGATACACGTTCAACACTAAGTTCTAGTTTAATGACAGGTTCCTCACACAGTACAGAGTACAGCAACTTTCAAGGCACAGAACAGTTAGTTAATCAGGCACAGTACAGGGGCACGGCAGACACGCACACCGGATGCACACAGCTCGCGAGCGGAGCAGCTCCCCCTCTCTCAAGCCCAGACACGCGTCTTCTCAACTACCACTCCTCAGCCACCCTTGCTCCCCCACTCTGCCGACTCAGCACTTCCTGCCCGGCGGCCCGGCGGCCCCGGGCCCCCTCCTGTCTCTCTTGTCCCAACAAGTAGAGTTGCACCATGCTGAGCTAACATTGCATCATGCTACAATTTCATCACATTACACATACAATCATTCACATACAGCACATTCGTAACAGTATTAAGAATAAAGGAAAAAAAGAGAACACTGTTAAGAAATTAATGTAAGGAGAAAAGTGGACATAAGAAAATAGATAATGAAGGGGAAGGGGCAAGAACAGAGGAAAGATAACGGGAAATATGAACAAAATTGGAAAAAAAAACATGGGGTATTGTCGCTCGTATCTATATAAGGTGGATAAGGACACCAAAGGAATGACCAGAAAAGAGTAGACAAAAAAAAGGGTAAAGAAAATTTTGATGATAAAATGAAAAGGGGTGAATGGACAGCTATAGAAAGGGGAAAGATAGTGGGGAAGGGGGCAAAATTAAATCAGTAGAAAACGAGAGAAAGAGTGTACAGAAAAAGTAAAACATATCGACGGAATAACACTAAAAAAGAAAAGGGAGGGAATAAAACAAATAAATAGTAATAGCAACAAAAGAGAACTTGAGAAACAAAATGCGTTGGATGGAAGAACAAAGGAATACGTGGGGGCAGGATGAAGTGACTGTGTATAGGATGTTTTGAGTGCTGCAATGGGGAGTAAAGAGGAGGAGGAGGAGGAGCATGCTGTCGTGTCTCATCCCAAAGGCGCGTCCTGCCTCACGCCGCCCTGACTGTGTGTGTGTGTGTGTGTGTGTCGAATAGCCTACGAAATCATTATATTTAGAAACACTCGCAATATCCTGCCTGGCACTGAGATATTAAACTCCACAACCTCCAAAGGGAAATGTTTGGAAATGAAGTGACAGCCATTATTTAAACCCAATAGTTATTACATAATAGTCACACAACTTCAACGTAATCACCCCCCCCAAAAAAAAAGTAACCATGAACACAGGAAACAAATTATATTACACGTTAGTGACGTTACATAAAATTACTTATGAGGTTGCATTACTTAATTAAGATGTTTACCTAAAAAAAAAAAAGTATAGGTCTTGAAAAACTAGTACATGGAAGAGAGAAAAAAAGGAGAAGAAAAAGGAGGAGGAAAGAGAAGAGAGGATGAAAAGGAGAACCGAGTCGAGTAAAACAAAAGAAAACGAACACAAGACAACAATAACCAGTACCCAGAGTAAAACACACGTGCCAAAGATAAGAAAAAGGAGGAGGAAGGAGAAGAGGGGATGAAAAGGAGAATTGAGTCGAGTAAAACAAAAGAAAACGAACACAAGACAACAATAACCAGTACCCAGAGTAAAACACACGTGCCAAAGATAAGAAAAAGGAGGAGGAAAGAGAAGAGGGGATGAAAAGGAGAACTGAGTCGAGTAAAACAAAAGAAAACGAACACAAAACAACAAGAACCAGTACCCAGAGAAAGACACACGTGCCAGCTCAGACAACACAACACATCGCGTGAGAATGCTATCGAAATAATGAGTACTAAAACTCTCTCTCTCTCTCTCTCTCTCTCTCTCTCTCTCTCTCTCTCTCTCTGTGACTATTTTTCCTTCCTCTCTCACACTCGCTCCTTTTAATTCTTTCTTCATTACTTATACACAATCAATCCCTTCGTTCCTTTTGTTTTATTTTTTTGTTTTCTTTTTGTTTTCTTTCTTGCCCTCCTTCCTTCTTTCACCAACTGATTAAATGAACCATCCCATTTTTCCTTTCAATTTTTTCATCTTTTCTTCCTTTTTTCTCACACACCTGATGTTCCTTCTTTTATTTATTCTTTCCATCCTTCTTCCCTTTTTTTACCTCTCTCTTCTTATTTACTTCGCTCCTCGTTCCTTCTTTCCTTCATATCTTCCTTCTTTCACTCCTTCCTTTCTTTATTCCTTCCTTTATTCCTTCCTTCCTTCCTTCCATCCTTTCTTCCTACCCTCTTCCCTCAACCATCTTTTCTCACTCTCTTTCTCCATCGGCAGGAACTTCGAGCAGCTGGTGATCCACATCGCCCGCTTCCGAGGCTTCATCCCGCTGTCCCTGGTGCTGGGCTTCTACGTGTCCCTGGTGGTGAGCCGCTGGTGGGGCGTCTACCAGTGCATCCCCTGGCCAGACAAGGCGGCCATCATCGTCGCCACCCATCTCCCGGGGCAGGTTAGTCAGGAAATCCCTTATCTTTTTTTTTTCCCTCTCTCTCTCTCTCTCTCTCTCTCTCTCTCTCTCTCTCTCTCTTTTCTTCGCTATGTTTTGTGCTATCAGAAACAACCATATCCACATTTCAGGGCGACCCAATGAATTTAGTCTTTTTTTTCTTCTTTTGTATTTTAGGACAAAGTATCAACAAAATTAACCCTTCGTGACAGTTTAGTACTATTTACGTTGTTCCCTGTCTGTAATAACTGAGTCGCATGCATTCCAAGTGTTAACAAAAACTTTCTGCCATGACAGGGCGGTGCTTTTGTTGTTAATTCTCAACGTCGTGTGCGTGACGCTTGAGTGTTGTGAAGCATCTTCCCCAGAACAGCCGAGGGTTATTATTATCCTATTGTTTCCTTTTTAAATCGAGTTTTGTACGTTTTGTGGGTACATCCCTGTGTCCCGGGGTAGTGGGTTCTTATCTACCTCAGGATCAAATTCCAACGAGACACCAACTTTACCTTTCTCCGTTCCCAACTTCATCAAAGATAAGCTCCCGAGACAGGCCTTCTGTGCTTGCGGTAATTTGTTGTTTTCTCTTTGGGGTTCGTGTCCATCTCTCGTTACAGACCATTTGAACTCGTTGATTCACCAATTAAGGCCAATTTTCCGGGGCAAACTAAAGTGAGCTTGTGGATGCGCTTTGTATGTTTTACGTTCATCATTTAACTGCCAGGAGACCTCAGTGTTCTTGTTCCCTCTATTCTATGACTGAGTGAGTTGTGCTTAATAAAAGTAAATACCAGTTAAAACACACGTGCACATTACCATCTTTATGTCATGGTTGTGGCTCAAGCAACCATTTAATTGCCGCAGGAGTTCATGCTTTTATGATGGTTGCGTGTATCATTAACATATAAAGTCATGCCTTTGGTCACGGAGTCTTAAATATTTCAACCATCAACAAAAATACATTAATTGAAAATAGATCCAATTTCTTGCAAAACCCTAAAGACCCTTCAATTCGCTCTGGGGAAGCAACACCAATACGAAACCAAAAAAAGTGATGTCTGACACGCGCTAATCCCTTGCGCGATCACAGACAGACGGGATAACGGAGAACACCCCGAGGAGAGCCGAGAAAGCACGTGCCTTGTTTGATGACGCTCTTATTATTGAGAAAAACTGATGACGTGTGTTTGTGTCCTCCCTGACACATACCTATATCGGCGACGTAGCCCTCACTGAAGTATTGGAAATCAACTAAGCGTACTGCCCCTTAGCTAAGTAATTAACCAACCATCAAACTAACAAATTAATAAGATACAAGTAACAAACTAAACTAACCAACAAAGAAGCTTTTAACTAACTACCTAACTAACTGAAAAAAAATGACTAGCTAAACGATTGATGGACTGACTGAACAAGTAACTAAAACTAACTATACATAACGAAACTTACCATATAACTAACAAAATAAAAATGCATGACATCCATCAACGGAATAACTAAATACAAAAAAGGTTCAGATATGTCATTCTCTTATGGCGAATATGCATCATCAACCTTCGCCTCAGACCACTATACATACTCATCCAAGTCCCTCGCCTGCGCAGAGTCCTGAGGTGAAGGAGGCAAGGCGGGACATCCTTCGCTACATCAACCTGACCATCGCCCTGACCTTCAAGATGGTGTCGCCCCCCGTGGCCCGAAAGCTCACCTCCCTCAACGCCTTCGTCTCTGCAGGTCTGTGGTAGTAATAGTAGTAGTAGTAGTAGTAGTAGTAGTAGTAGTAGTAGTAGAAGTAGTAGTAGTATTCGCAGTAGTAAAGCAGCAGCAACAACAATAGTAGTTTTTGCGAGAGTGGTATCAATAATGATAGTAGTAGCAGCAGTAATAGTAGTAGTAGTAGTAGTGGTGTAGTAGAAGTAGTAGTAGTAGTAGTAGTAGTGTAGTAGAAGTAGTAGTAGTAGTAGTAGTAGTAGTAGTAGAAATAGTAGTAGTAGTGGTAGTAGTAGTAGTAGTAGTAGTAGTAGTAGCAGAAATGGTAGTAGTAGTAGTAGCAGAAATGGTAGTAGTAGACTAGTAGTAGTAGTAGTAGTAGTAGTAGTAGTAGTAGTAGTAGTAGTAGTAGTAGTGTCAGATGCAGCAGGGATAAGAATAGCACATGTGTTAATTTCATCACATCAATCATCCGTTTTCAAAAGTCATTCCTTATCATACGAGACGGTGTTTATCCACTCCGCACCCCGTCCTTAATCCTCTCAGCCCGGCCTTTCCACGCCTGATACTTTAAAGTGATTATATGCACGCCCTTGCCCTAGCCCAGCCTTTTCTCTACGTCTTACCACCATATCATGTTCTCTAGCCACTTCCACCCTCGCCTCAGCCCAACCCTCCCATATTACTCACAGTCTCGTTACTTATGGCTCTTTACGGTGTTTTTGTAGCTGTAGCCTCTTACATAACCAATGTCACGTCTTCATCGCCCTATCCCTACCATCACCATCACCACCCTCCACCATTGCCTTGCTGCCTGCCATCTCTCTCTCTCTCTCTCTCTCTCTCTCTCTCTCTCTCTCTCTCTCTCACACACACACACACACACACACACACACACACGAGGTCAATACCTTGCTTTTTTTTTCTTGATGTGTATAAGTGTTGTATTCATGTATTCACGGAGCGATCTTATCTGTCCTTTTTTCGAGTCTCATTATCTCAGCCATGTAATTCAAGGGATATTATTTTTTATATCTGTGATAGTGATTATAGACAAGAGAAGGAGGAGAATGAAAAGAAAAGAAAAAAGAGGAGGGCCTGGATATGAATTATAATTTAATGTGACCTCTTTTCTTCATTACTAGCTACTATATAGCTCAGCTTTCTGAGCATTAACACTATCTTTATTATGCGACGCACGACCTAAAAACATAAACCTTGTATGAAATACAAAGCCGTTCGTATCATGCTTGCCTTCGTATATATACGTAGCTAATTACTTATTCTTCCTTTGTTATTCTGTTTGTTTTTCCTGACGAAGCTACGTGACAGAGAAGGAGGAGAAGGAAGAACACGAAGACTGTCAAACATTTACACATCATCATGTATATTATTCCTCTACCCTTGTGCTTCCAGACACAGACATCTGCATATCCCCGGTAAGAAGGCGAAGCATTTACATATATTTTCTCCTTAAATAATAAACTGATCCACTTCAGGATCCCCTGACGGCTATCTTCCTCCACCAACCTTCCCTCAACATAAAAAGCCAACTGAAGGAGGAAAAGATTATATTATGCCATTTTTTGTTGCAATTTATAATCACTTTAATGACGATTTCCATTTTTCTTACCCGTACTATTTACGCACACTACATGTGACGAAGATTGAGGAAGAGAATAGGAAGCATTCAGACCTATTCCCCCTTTATTCTCTCTCTCTCTCTCTCTCTCTCTCTCTCTCTCTCTCTCTCTCTCTCTCTCTCTCTGTGTCCCATTCCTTCCCGTGTTCACCTAGGTATCTCTTTTTTATCTACTTTTTCTCCTTCTTCTCCATCCACCTGTTCTTACTATATTTCCCTCCTTTATTTCTCCCATTTTCTTTAGTTTAGTTCCCTTTGGAATAATCCTTACGAATTTTAACATCTTCACCCAGCCTTCCTTCTTTCCTACAGGCTATCTGACGGAGGAAGAGAAGGGGATCCTGGATGACCTGGACGCGAAATCCAAGCAACACAAGACGTGGGTGCCGGTGTTGTGGGCGTGCGAGCGAGCCGAGCAGGCCCGCAAGGACGGCCACCTCTCGGACCTGGGCCAGCGCGTCATCATGAGCGAGATGTTGGAGCTGAGGGGCTGCTGCGGCTCCCTCATGGGCTGGAACACATACAATGTCCCCCTCGTCTATACCCAGGTCACCCCATACCCATATCCACCCATAGTCCTTGCCCCATGCCCTCCTTAATTCCCATCCATCCACACTCTCTCTCTCTCTCTCTCTCTCTCTCTCTCTCTCTCTCTCTCTCTCTCTCTCTCTCTCTTTATTGTCCAGTTTCAGTCCTATCTTCACCAGTTCTATTTTACGGCTCGCTTTACGTTTTTTTTTTTTGTGTGTGTGTGTTTCTCTCTCTCTCTCTCTCTCTCTCTCTCTCTCTCTCTCTCTCTCTCTCTCTCTCTCTCTCTCTCTCTCCTGTTTCTTCCCATGCTCACATAGGCCTCATTCGTTATTTTACTGTTCCATTAATTTTGTCCTCCATCCACCTTTTTCACTATAGTCCCCTCCTTACATCTCTTCCATTTTCTTTTGGTCCAGCTTGGTAGAAGGGAAACGTAATTAAACTGAAGCAGGAACAGTAATATATGTTCTTTTCTGAGGGAGACCTTTTGTCGAAACGTTAGAGACTATAGTCTAGTAATCCATCTTCATGATGAATTCTCTACCACGTTTTTCATTCATCTCCTATCTCAGTGTCCTTTTCTCAAAACTCCCTGTATCTCCCTCTCCCTTCATCAATCATCTTTTATCCCTATGCCAAATTCACTTTCTGGCCCTCTAGTTTCTTCATCAATCATCTCTTTTACCCCTGTCTTATCTTACGACATTACACTCTGTCCCCACCCCTGTGAATATTTTTTACTGCTCCCTTCTCCCCAGGCCACCCTCCTCCTCCTCCTCCTCATCGTTTGTCGACCCGCAGCCGAACCTCCAAGTCCCCCTCTGATCACCTTCCACCTCTTCCCTCTTCCATGTCAGCCTAATCTTCTCCCATTCACGGCATCTACTTTCACCACGCACGTCACCTCCTATACTTTTTCATATCTTCTCTTACTCTTCAGAACCTAAATCTCTCTTTTAAAAATTTCTTCCTCCTCTTCCCTTCATCTTATCTCTGTGGCAAACTTTCTTCATTTTATTTTTTCTTCTCCCTTATCTGGCGTGATATCTTTTTACAATGTGTGGTTTATTTGATTGTTTTATTTCTTTGTTGTTTATCATCCCAATATCTTTTCATGACTTGGACTTTTTTTTTAAATTCAGTCTGTCTATGTTCCTCTGATTCGCCAATATTCAGCAAAAAAAGTTTCTTGCTACTTTTTTTGATAGATTAGTTTAAAAGGAGAGTATATATTTGTTATGTTAAATTTGGTGGATATTTTTGTCTCATTTGAAGAATACGTCGTTGAGAGTCAGTGTACAGTGCTGAGGCAACGTGACTGGTTAGGTTAAGGCGTGAGTCATCACAAGGTTATTCTATCCATGATCTAAGTAACTCCTAAGACCATGATTCTGTCAAGTCCATCATTACGCGGCGTGCTTCTCCGATTGACCTTGATACTCCCTGCAGGTGGTGACCCTGGCAGTGTATTCCTTCTTCTTCTTCTCGCTGATCGGGGAGCAGTTCCTCGATCCCGCAAAAAAACACGAGGGGCACAACATAGACCTCTACGTTCCCTTCTTTGCCTTCCTTCAGCTGTTTTTCTACATCAGTTGGCTCAAGGTCGCTGAAGCCCTCCTCAACCCCTTCGGTGCTGACGACCACGACTTCGAGTTCGTCCCAATGCTGACGCGACACCTGGAGGTCGGTGTCTTGGTTTATGTACCGCAGCCTCGCCACCTTGCACCAAACACAATAATCATCCCGTATTGCCCTATAATGCATAGATGTAGTGCGGGTATTTTTGTAAATATTGGTATAATGTGTCACTGTATTTTTGTACCACACGAGCAATGTAACTCAAGCCAAGTTCTTATACAGAGGGGAGAAAAAATGACAGACGTCCGTCATCTGTCAGTGATGTTGTGTCTGGAGAGGAATGTTAATGTTACCAATAATGTTTTTTGGTGTTATCAGATGACCGCCCTTCTCTCGGAGCTGAGCCTGAATCACATCCCTAAGAAGGCGCCACAGGCGCACGAAGAATCCACGAAACTGCAGTACATCGACGACACCGCCCACTGTGACGTTGGGGAGTATGATCCGCTCACCCTGTGAGGGCAGCTCGCAGCCCCGCGCAGCAGCTGACGGGGCTGACTCAGGATTTGTTCTGCACGCTGCTGGTGAAATATTATTAAATTTAGCCTCCTTGACGTCAGTACCGGTCAAGAGAGCAAACGCCTGGCATTTTTACTTTTTATTACAGACTTAAATATGACTTAAATATCTAGAAACTTCTTACTGTGCTCTGTTTTACGAGAAATGAATGCATTTTTGGTCTTACATGAGATTCAAATGATGTAATCTTAAGCAAAAATATAAGTGCCTTAGCTTTTTCATAGTCTCTCCTAAAGCGAGCAACGTTTTCTATGTGACAACGTCATCGACATGCTGGCTCTGGCTGGGGGTTATGTTTGGGCTGCCCAGCTGATAATCA
>NC_066544.1:6387523-6435023 GCF_024679095.1 Eriocheir sinensis
AAAAATTGAGATTGATATTGCGTCGTGCTTTCATGAAATGCATCATGGCTTTGTGTGTGTGTGTGTGTGTGTGTGTGTGTGTGTGTGTGTGTGTTATTATTAGCATCAACTTTATTTGGAGAGGAGGTGAGGCGGAAAGAGAAGCAATGATTCTCTCTCTCTCTCTCTCTCTCTCTCTCTCTCTCTCTCTCTCTCTCTCTCTCTCTCTCTCTCTCTCATTATTATTATTATTATTATTATTATTATTATTATTATTATTATTATTATTATTATTATTGTTGTTGTTGTTTTCATCATTATTTTCGTTATTATTTTACATAATAGTAATAGTAATAATAATAATAATAATAATAATAATAATAGCAGTAGTAGTAGCAGTAGCAGAGGTGTTTGTATTGTCATTGTATATTTGAGTAACCACACCATTACTATTTATTTTTGGTAGTCCAGTTTCTTTGTGTGGCAACGTGAACTTTGGTCGGTACCTGACTTTTCTCCGCTCCGTTAATTTAATACATCTGTACCTGTTTGCGGAGGAACGTTTTTTTTTCAGAATTCTGGCAGATCATTTACTTTTTTGGTTTTACGCTCGATTTTCTTTGTTTCTGTTATCTGGTGCAGTCAGTCCAGGGAGTACTATATCCCACCCTAAAAACACAAAGTACATCAAAACTAAACCAGTATACCATTTATCAACCTTTTAGTCTAGTCTTCAATCTGTTTTTTTTTGGCCATTATTCTGTCGTATACATGTTGGACTATCGGTAATGTTCAGGGCAACTATACTTATTCAGGTTCTAGTTTTATGTATTCTGAGTTTCTTTCTTCTCGTTTTAAACTTTTTTTGGGAACTTTGAATGTCGAACTTTTAAGGGCGAAGATGGAGATGAATTTTTTACGATCTTTTCTGTTCGGAAGAGGGCTTGTTGGGGAGAGATGGGGAGGGGGATAGAGGGGAGGAAAGTTACCAAAAGGGAGAAAAGGGAAGGGGAGTAACGGGGAACAGAGGGAAGATGTGAAGAGGAGAGACTGAGAGCTAAAATTTTACTCACTCAACGATTTCCACTTTGAGAACTTTGTCGAACTTGAACGAAGATGGGGCATGCACTTTACGATCTTTAATGTTCGGGAAGGGGTTTGTTGAGGAGGAGCAGAGGATCAATAGCTAAGCGAGTGTAAAGGGAAGAGGAATATTAGTGAACAGAGGGAATATGAGGAGATCAGGGAGGGATGACTAGGGGAGAAAGAAGTATCGGGGAAGAGATAACTGAAAGAAAGGAAAGGGACGAGGAGCAGTGGTTAGCAGAGGGCAATGGGAGTAAGGGAAGATGAATAGGAGGGAATAGAGGGGACATAGAGAAATCAGGGAGAGAGATGAGTTTAGGGGAGAAAAGTATCGCTGGGGAGGAAAGAGGGACGAGGAATAGTAGGGGACATGGAGAGATCAGGGAAAAAGAGATGAGTTTAGGGGAGAAAGAGAAGTATCGTTGGGGAGGAAAGAGGGAAGAGGAATAATAGGGAATATAGATGGGGAGATCAGGGAAAGATGAGTTGACGGGAGACAGGAGTATCGTTTGGGACATGGAGGTAATTCAAAGGAAGGAAAGGGAGGAGGGGAGATGAATAGAGGGAACTTGGGGGAGATCAGGGTGAGATGAGTTTAGGGGAGCAAAATATCATTGGGGAAGGTAACCGAAAAGGAGTAAAGGGAGGAGAATGATTGGAGAGCAGAGGGAAAATGGGGAGAGGAGGGGAGACAGGGATTGAGGGGAGTGTGACGTCACGCCGCAGTGTTGGACGCCTACAAAGACCAGTCATTTCCTAACTGCCTCGGAAGCCCTGCCTAAGAGAAGGGGGAGCGGAGAGAGGAGGAGAGCAAGGGTTGGTTGGTTGGTTGCCTGCTGCCTTCAACTCTCTCTCTCTCTCTCTCTCTCTCTCTCTCTCTCTGGTGCTGTCGGTGCTGTGGTTTAATTCTTGATAATCGAGATGCCGACGTGGTGTGTGTGTGTGTGTGTGTGTGTGTAATCTGGGCATACAGTTGTGGGCGGTACAGGAGGTTAAAGGTAAAATGAGAAGAGGATGAAGGGAAAATACGAAAAGGTTGCGGTAGGAGTAGCTCAGGAGTTGGGGAAAGAGGAGGAGGGGGAGGGGGAGATTTGGGGTAATAGGCATAAGAGAGGGACTGATTGGGGGTTGTTCAGGTTTATCTGGCGTGCGGGCGATACATTATGACGGAGCTCCTGTTGCCTTTGCACGATCCTCATTTATCTGTCATTAGGGAGTCGTGATGTGGTTTGGTGGTGAGTGGGGTTATGATTGTGGTTGTGATGAGTGGTGGTGGGTTGTCGGGACTGTGGTTGTGGTAGTGGGGATTATCGGGAGGTTGTAATGACTGTGGTTGTGATGAGTGATGATGGTGAGTAATGTTAGGTTGCAGTGACTGTGGTGTCGGTGGTGAGGAGCTGCAGGTTGGTAGGGGCTGGTGGTGATGGTAGGTGGTGAGTAGTAATGGCTTGTAGGAACTGGTTGTGGTGGTGGTGGTGGTGGAGGTGAGTCATATCAGAGCGTTATTGTGTGTTTTAATGTCATTCTCTCTCTCTCTCTCTCTCTCTCTCTCTCTCTCTCTCTCTCTCTCTCTCTCTCTCTCTCATTCCGCTTATAGAGTTTCCAAGCTGGTGAACAGTTTATCATCTTTCCAGGATAAACTTACCTAACGGTGGTTTTCTCTCTCTCTCTCTCTCTCTCTCTCTCTCTCTCTCTCTCTCTCTCTCTCTCAGGTGCGTGAGTTGTTGAGGGGAATGACTCCAAGCAGTAAAGACTAAAGTTTTTGTGTATCACAGCGTCCCGTCACCTTTGTCGAGGCTGCAGGCAATGGATAGCTGCTGTTGATTTAGTGTTTTTTTTTTTTTTCTCTCTCTCGTACATGGTCAGTGTTTTATGGTTGTGTTTTATCACCTCTTTTGTGAAGTTATGTTTATTTACTGTGTGTGTGTGTGTGTGTGTGTGTGTGTGTGTGTGTGTTGTCTTTTGTTGATTAAGCAGTTTGTCCGGGTTTATGTCATAGGGGACACACACACACACACACACACACACACACAGATGCTCGTCATGGATGCTGTAGTGCGTCTTGCAGTGTTTACTTTCTTAAGACTTTTTTTCTCTTATTATTTATACTAAACGCCGAGACTCGCTTGTGCTCGAGTCACGTGATGGCGTCGAGGCGCGTGGGGGAGGAACGAGCCGAGCCTGAGCTGCCTCAACCATAATATTGCGAGGAGGAGGGGCGGCAGGGAGGAAGAGAGAAGAGTAAAGGGGACATGCGTGTAGCTCTCATCCCTCCCTCCCTCTCTCCCTTCCTCTCCTCACCTCTCTTCCTCTTCCAAGGCCTACCAGTTCGTACTCTAATACGTAACTCACCACCCACCTCCTCCCTTGCTCCTCCTCCTTATCCCCTGCTCCTCCTCCTTATCCCCTGCTCCTCCTCCTCCTCCTCCTCGTCTTTGTCTCTGGGCTCCTCCTATGCCTCTCTAGCCTGTGTTTATACTAGGCGTTGAGGAAGGGATAAGGAAGAGATGAAGAGGGTATTGACGGGACATCATACTTAAGAATAGGAGTTGTTGAAGATGAAGTAATAGGAGAAGAGGGGGAGGGAAAAGGAATGGTTGAAGAATAGCTAAGTAGGCGAAGAAGATGGGGAGGGAGAGGGAAAAGGAGTATTGGAGGATGAAGTAAGCGGAGAAGAGGGAGAGGAGGGAATGGTTGATGACTAAGTAGGCGAAGATGGGGAGGAAAAGAGAAAAAAGGAATGTGGAAGACGATAAAGCAGGCCAAGGAAGAAAGTGAATGGTGAAGGACAAAGATGTAAGGAAGAAAGAGACTAAGGAAGCAGAAGGAACAGGAGGAGGAGGTGGAAGTGGTTATGACGATGGCGCAGTGGAAACTTCAACAACAGGCGGAAGAGGAGGAAGTAAAAAGGGGAACAGGATGTGGATATGAGTAGGAGAAATAAAGGAAACAGTTGGAGTAGGAGGGCCTGAGAAGGGAGTAGGTTAGTGGAACGGCGGCCTAGGTAGCGGGATTGGGCGCTAGGAAGGGATGGCGTGCGGTGGGCGGGGGCGTGCGAGTACTACAGAGCCGCGGCGTCCTCGTGAGGCAGAAGACCCAAGCGCCAGGTAGAGAGAGGCAGGGCTGAGACAAGGGCGGAGGGCGGCCGTGTGTAGGTGGGGGGAGGAATGTGACGCTGCAGGGAACATGAGGAGCTGCTGGATGGCCTGGCAGAGGGGGCGGTTGTGCAAGGGGAGGACAGGAGCTAGGACTAACGCAAGGAGGAGGAGGAGGAGGAAACTAGAATTAACGTCGAAGGAAGAAGAGGAGGGGAAAAGGACGAGTGTAGGATGAGAAGGAATCAAGGACGGTTCCAGGAGAAGGATAACAACGAGAAGGATGATGATAGAAAGACTCAAATACGTAGGAAAATAAAAAGGATGAAGATGAGGATGAGGAAAGGACTAACACAGGATGAGAAGAAAACGCAGGAAGAAGAGAAGGAGGAGGAGGAGGAGGTAAGAAGAGTGATATAAGTGGTGGTGTTAAATTGAGGAAGAAGAGTAATGTGTGGTGCAGTTCTTTCCACCCGCGGCAGGAATGAACCTCTTGCTAGGGACGAGGCAGGCAAGCAGGCAGCTGGAGGCCCTTCCCACGCTGGCTCGGAGCGAGGCGGGTGGGGAGGCGTGTGTTTTGGTCGGGGCGGGGTGCGTGCGGGGCAGGAAGAGGGGAGGGAAGGGGTGCACGCGGCGGGGAAGTGGGACATGAGAGGCAGCAGGAGGGAAGAGGAGTGTGTTGTGTAGCTGAAGAGGGCGTGTAGGAATAGTTGAAAGGTAGAGAAGTACAATTGATTATATATATGACAAAGAGAGGTTTTAAGGAACAGCTAACAAAAAGGCTTCTATTTTTTGTTTATGTGGAAGGGAAAGAGAAGTATATAGGCAGTGGAAGATGAAGTAAGTGGAGAAGAGGAAGAGAGAGAGAGAGAGAGAGAGAGAGAG
The DNA here is from genome assembly GCF_024679095.1 of Eriocheir sinensis. Classification (NCBI taxonomy): domain Eukaryota; kingdom Metazoa; phylum Arthropoda; class Malacostraca; order Decapoda; family Varunidae; genus Eriocheir; species Eriocheir sinensis. Next base: position 6,392,569 of record NC_066544.1, read on the forward strand.
AGAGAGAAGAAATGGTTGAAGACTTACGTAGGCGAGGAAGAGAAGAAGGGAGGGAGAGGGAAAAGGAATGGTGGAAGACGATAAATATGTGGGCAACAGAAGTATATAGGAGCAATAAAAAGGAAAGGGGTACTTCTGTGTTTATATGTGAGAAAGATGTGACTAGGTTAGGTAAGGAAGGTATAAAAAGAACTGTAAAATTGGTACTGGGAAGGGCAGGTATAGAAAGGCGCTGGAGAGGTAAGGTTAAAGGTTTGCATATGTATGGTAGAGAGAGGTAGGTAGGTGGTTGGTTGAAAATGCAAGGTTGTATAAAGGAAGGGAATATATTGCTATGTATAAATTTCAAAGGTGAGGAGTTACGCGTGGAAGACTCGGCGTGCATACTAGACAGGAGAAAGGGATGAAGGGTTGGGTGAAGTACAGTTAGGTATGGATGCGGTGCTGAAGACAAGGAAGAAAAAAAGACGTGTATTAGATGCGGTGCTGAAGACAACAACAACAAAAAAGACGTGTATTAGATGCGGTGCTGAAGACAACAACAACAAAAAAGACGTGTATTAGATGCGGTGCTGAAGACAACAACAACAAAAAAGACGTGTATTAGATGCGGTGCTGAAGACAAGAAGAAAAAAAAAGATATTACCATGATAAGCTACAAATAGAGATAAACGGTCTCTTGGCATGTGTAGTGTTCTCGTGACTCATTATCTCTTGGTGCAGGAAAAGAACTCGTAGTGAAAGGTGTTTAATTTAGGTTTTCATACAGTGCCGAGGACATGCGGAGTAGGAAGAGATGTATATTAGCACGGAACTTAGGGCCATATTTTTAAACATTTCTGCGCCCAAGAACACGTAATTTACTAGTCTTTCGTGGGAGTTTAGGGCATTTCCAGGGGTACTTTTATGACCCTGGTGGCAGTCTGAGCCTTCTTCTGTACCGTGAACCTAAAAGAACACTCATTATAACTCGATTAACCTCCTTTTTGTCCTTTGTAAATAGTTGGTGTGAGGGGTGGGAGCATCTGACTATACCAACCTTAAGCCCGTAATCTTAATTGAACGTATCGGCACCTCAATCCGCCTGTTTGAAAAGCCTGTCGTAGAAGTTGCTGTAATTTCCATGGACTGTTTTGGGATCCTAGTGATAGTTTTACCCGACTCCTGCGTCTTCAACGTTAAAATTGCACATGAAAACCCGGTCAAGCTTCTCTGTGGCCTTGGAAAAAGCAGTAATTTGAGCCGGAGACGTTTAATTAAGGGTACCAGGATTATTCATGACACCTCCCGAAATTGAGCACTCTTTCGGCCACCTCTTTGGATTCTTTTTAGGAGCAGCGAGTAGCGGGCTTTTTTTGATTGTTTCCTTTTTTTGTGCCCTTGAGCTGTTTCCTTTGTTGTAAAAAAAAAAAAAGAACACGGACCTTACAGCCATCGAACAAATTTAGTGATAGTTTTACTCGACTCCTGCACCTTGAGCGGGAAAAATCGCCCATGAAAATCCGGCTAATCTTCTCTGTGGCCTTAGAAAAAAGTCGTAATTTGAGCCGGAGACGTTTAAGAATACGGACCTTTCAGCTATCGAACAAATTTAGTGATAGTTTTACTCGACTAATCCACCTTGAACGGGAAAATCGCTCATTTAAACCCGCTAATCTTCTCTGGCCTTGGAAAAGAGTCATAATGGGAGATGTTTACGAATATGAACCCTTCAGCCATCGCGCAAAATTGTCTTCCCTGTATGTAGATCCGTGACTCATTATCCCCCGGTGCTTAGGAGAAAATACAGACGCTTGGGACGGGAAAGATGGAAGGTTGTGTGTGTAGTTATGTCCCAGGGTGTGGCGGACTTCATTAACCTGCCTCACGCTCCCCCTCGACCCTCATCACCTGGGTAACACTTAGGCTGTCCTGAGGGTACGTAACACACACACATACACACACACACACACACACACACACACACACACACACTAACTTTCCATCAAACGTTAATTGCCCCCCTCTGAACTCGTCCCCTCTTCTTCTTCTTCTTCTGCGTGAGTGTGTTCCAGGGGTGGGTGTGGCGAGGGTGTGGTTGGTAGCTGACGTGGTGTGTACTGTTTTATGTGGTGGCTCTTAGGGTGTGGTTGTATTCGTAAGGGGATTAGGGAACTGGTGTTGATGGGTGTGGCTGGTGTGATATGTGGCGGGGTAAAAGGTGTTCTATTGACTGTGGCATAATGGATGGGAGGGTTACTACTACTACTACTACTACTACTACTGCTACTACTATGTACTTATTGGTTGGAAAGTAGGTAACCCAGTAGGTGTTGGTTGGGTCTTGGGGTCGAGGTGTTGTGGTGGTGTTGGTGTTATTGGTTCAGTGTTGCCGCGGTGGGGGCGAGGTGCAAGGCTAATGAACGAGGGCTACAGCTTGCGGTGGTGATGTAGGTAGTGGTGAATTTGGAGGCGGTGGTGGTGATGGTGTAGGAGGAGGAGGAAGAAGAGGAGGAGGTTGGCAACTTGGCGTGTGTTCCTTCTCTGTCTGCGTGTGTGTATACAAGAAATAGAACAAACGTGTGAGGGTGAATGTACTGTGCTAAGGGCCAGGAGATGAGACAGGGAGAACGGGAAATGTGGGCAGTAAAGAGGGTGATGGGAGAGGAGGAGGAGGTGGAGGAGGAGGAAGAGAAATGTAGGCAGCAAAGAGGTGACGACAGAGGAGAAAGAAGAAAATGTAAATAAAGTGGAATAGGGTCATGAAAAAAATCTTGTGAGCGTTAACGTATTAAAGTAGAATAATGAAGAGGGAGAAAATATGAAAAAAAGTTGTGTTAGCGTATTACAGCAGAATAAGGGAGAAGATGAGAATATGAAAAATGATTCTGCGTGTTAATGTATTATAGCCCTAGTGATAAAGAAGAGCTACTTTTGTGTGTACTTTTATGTAATGACTCGCATATACACGACCCATTAGTTAACGAAGAGCGTAACGGTAACATGAAAAAAAAATCGAGCCTCAAAGAATATGGGAATGAATGGAATGAAAGTACCAAAAAACGACTCGAATTCCCAGAAACGTGTTGCTTTAAATGATGGAATAAGAGAAAACTTTACAATGCCTTCGTCGTCCTCCCTCACCTCCTCCCCCCTCCTCCCCCATCAGCTGACATCGATCCCCGCCGCCCTCCTCCCCCGTCCCCTCCCCGCCGCATGGAGCTACACCTGATGTGGTACGCTGGATAATTAATGTTTTGCCCGTGTTTTCTTGCTCCCTTTGTTCCATTCCGCCTCACGTGACCACCACCACCACCACCACAACCACCAGATGATTCACCACAATTCATCACCACCACCATTACAACTATCTCTACCACCTTCCTCTTTACTGGTGATATATTTTTTTTTTTTTTACTCATGGCTCGCTTACGGTTTCATCTCCCTCCCTCTCCTCCTCCTCCCTTCGTCCTCTGTCTTGCTCTTCCTTCCTCTCCTCCTCCTCCTCCTCCTCCTCCTCCTCCTCTTTCCATCTTGATTTCTTTCTTTTCGTCGTTGCAGTGTTTTGTTATTTTCTCTCCTATTTCTTGTTTCTCGTGCGGATGTTATTTCTCTCTTTCTGTCTCCTCGTATCGCTTTCAGTCTATCTTCTTCCTGTAACCCGGCCCGAGAGAGAGAGAGAGAGAGAGAGAGAGAGAGAGAGAGAGAGAGAGAGAGGGCGCTTGGGGACGTTTATATATTACGACAAGAGGAGGGAAAATATAAAAAAGAGACGTAGAGGAAGAAAGAGAGAACGACGTAGAAAAGGAAGAAAGGAAACCAGTTGTAGGGGAGGGAATGGGAGGAGGAGGAGAGGAAGAAGGGAGGTAAGGGGGATGGGGCAAGAAGGGAAGGTATTTATAATAGGAGAAGAACACTGGAGGGAAGAGGAAGAGGAGGGGAGGGATAATAAATAGGGAGGAGGATAGAGAAGAGGATTAGGTAAGGAGGAGAAGGAGGGTGAGGGGGAAGAAGAAAGGGGAAATGGGGAATGTGTGGGAGAGGGAGGGAAGTGGAAGAGGTGGAGGAGGTGGTGGTGGTGGTGGTAGAATGGTTGGCAAAGGAAGTGTGTGTGTGTGTGTGTGTGTGTGTGTGTGTGTGTGTGTGTGTGTGTGTGTGTGTGTGTGTGTGTGTGCAAGAAGAGCTATTCACAATGACGTCACAAATGGAGAGAGAGAGAGAGAGAGAGAGAGAGAGAGAGAGAGAGAGAGAGAGAGAGAGAGAGAGAGAGAGAAACACCTTTGCCAGATTGCTTTGTTGTGACACTCTCATACCTTCCCTTAACCCCTTCACCTCCCTTCGTCCCCCTCCCTCCCTACCCCCTTCACCCCCCCTCTTCCTCACCTCCCTTTTCCTTCCTCCTACATCTCTGCATCCTTCTCTCTCTCTCTCTCTCCTCCGTCTTACATCCCCTTTCTTTCTCTCACTTTCCTCTCCTTCCTCTCACCTCCTTGCCTCCTTCCTCTCTCTCTCTCACTTCCTTCTTATTTCTTACCTCCATACTTCCTTCTCCCTCTCTTCCTCCTCCTTGCTCTTCTCCTCCTCCACTCTCTTCCCCTTCTCCTTTCCTCTCCCTCTTCTCTTTGCCATTTTTCCCCCTCTCCTTGTTTCTCCTTCCTCCATGCTCCCTCCCCTCATTGTCACTTCCCTCTCCTTTCTCTCAGCCACCCTCCCCCCTCGTCTCCCTCTCCTCCACTCCCCCCCTCCTCCTCCTCCTCCGGTCCCTCCCCCCCTCACCTGTAGCCACGCAGTCTACCTTTGTTCCGTCACCACCTGGATGCCGCCGCCTCCTCCTGCTCTTATTTATTGTTATTGCCTTTTAACTGGTTTCCTTTCAGCTCTTCTCGCCTTTCTTTCGTCTCGTCTCGTCTTTGTTGGTCTCTTTCTCGTTCTTTCTTTCTTGTTCGTGTTTCTTTTCTCGGGCGTCTTTTTTCTCCTTTTTCTTTGACTTCATCTGTATTTTTCTTTTTTTTCTCATTTTTCTTATACTTTGTTTCTTTTCCATCAGTTTTTCTTCTTCTTCTTCTTCTTCTTCTTCTTCTTCATCATCATCATCATCATCATCCTCTTCTTTTTCTTCTTCTTCTTCTTCTTCTTCTTCTTCTTCTTCTTCATCATCATCATCATCATCATCATCATCATCATCATCATCATCATCATCATCATCATCATCATCATCATCTTCTTCTTCTTCTTCTTCTTGCAATACTGACCTGCATTTCTTTTGGTTTTAGTGGTTTTGCAACGTTAGGTCAGAGGAGGAGGAGGGGGAGGAGGAGAAAGTAGATCGGAAGAGTAGCACCTGGTAATGATAAAGAACGGGAAGAGGAGGAGGAAGGAGGAGGAGGAGGGGCATACAGGGCAAGGTGAAGGAGACGAGGAGGAGGAGGAGGAGAGAAAGAGAGTATAAGAGGAAGGGGGGGGTAAGTATGTGTGTCATTCTGGGTATGAAGGGAGGTGCACTTGTCACTCCCCTCCTCCTCCTCCTCTCCTCTCCTCCTCTTTCTCTCCTCCTTATTCCACTCTCTTTGGCCTAATTTTCTTTTCATTTATTATCATTGTGCTATTCTTTGTCTTTTGTTCCCTTCTTCTTCTTCTTCTTCCTTCATTACTTTTCCTTTTCTTTTTCTTTTGTTCCCCTTTCTTTTTTTTCTTCTTATTGTTTCTTTTCTTCTTCGTTTTCTTTTTCTTTTCTGTGCTTTTTCTTTTTCCTCCTCCTCCTCCTCCTCCTCTTCCTCTTTTTCTCCCCACCCGCCTAGTGCCCCATTTACTGTGACTGCTATCTCATTTTCTTCCACCTCCTCCACCTCCTCCTCCTCCTGCGTACTCGGGGAGAGGAGGTGACTTGCTGGAGGCGTGAGCTGGCCACCTGTCACTGCCTAGTATCACGTGACGGAGGAGGAGGAGGAGGAGGAGGAGAGGGGAAGTAAAAGAGAAAGACGAGATAATATTGCAAAGAAAGGTGGAAATGAGAATAGGTAAAGAATGAAACGGAAAATAGATAAGAAAGAAGAGAGGGAAGGGAAGGAACCAGAAGATAAAAAATGAAAGAATTACAAAAGGAGGAGAGAGTGAGAACAGGAAGAACAGACGGAAGAGACAAATAATGGAAAAGGAAGGAAGTAGAAAAGAAAAAGATGAGATAATAGCAAAGAAAGAAGGGAATAAGTATAGGAAGAGGAACAAACGGAAGAGAGAAATAAAGAAAAGGGAGAGGGAAGGGAAGGAACTAGAAGATAAAGATGAGGAAATTGCAAAGGAAGGAAGGAATAAGTATAGGAGGGAGAACAAGCGGAAGAGAAAGACAAAAAAAATACAAAAGAAAAAAAGAAGGGATGAGAATAAAAAAAAGAAGCGGAAGAGAGAAATAAAGAAAAGGGGGATGATAGGGACGACAAGATAATAATGAGATAGAGAAAAAGTAGGGAGGAGAAGAGGAGGTCGAGAGAAACTTGAAGAAGAGGAGGAGGAGGAGGAGAGGAAACTGAAAGAGAAGGGAAAGAGGGAATGACAGTAGAAAGAAGAAGCGGAAGAGAGACATAGAGAAAAGGAGGATGATAGAGACAAGATAAAAATAGCATAGAAAAAAGTAGAGAGGAAGAGGAAGAGGAGGTCGAGAGAAATTAGCAGAGGAGAAGGAGGAAAGGGAGAAGGAAAGGGGAGGAATTTCAAACGGAAGAGAGACATAAGGAAAAGGATGATGGTAGAAACGTCAAGATAAAAATGAGACAGAGAAAAAAAGTGAAGAGGAAGAGGAGGTCGAGAGAAATTAGAAGAGGAGGAGAAGGAAAGGAGAGGAATTTCAAACGGAAGAGAGAAATAAAGAATAGGGGGATAATAGGGAAGAAAAAAAGTAGAGAGAAATTATAAGAGAAGAAGAAGGAGGAGGAGGTCAATAACGGGGGGGGGGGGGGTAGAGGGGGGGAAGCAGTTGCACCGAGACCCAGGTACATAAAAAGTTGATACCATGCAGAGTGGATTAATTACAAGCGGGCGGGCGGGCAAAGTTTCTAATTAGGTTCGTGGGTAGCGGAGCAGCCAGTAGATAGGTAAATAAACGTAATTAGGAGGCGGAGAGGCGTGGGCAGGTAAGTAGGTAGACAGGTAGACGTGAAAGTTCGAGGGGGAGGAGGAGGAGGAGGAGGGGAAGAAAAGAGAGAAAAAAGGAAAGTTGAAGTGGAGGTGGAGGAGGAGGAAGAGACAAAGAAAGTAAAACAAGAAAGAAAGAGAAAATAATGAAGAGGAGGAGGAGGGAAACAAAAGAGGGACTAAAAAAAGTAAAAGAGGTTGAGGGGAAGGAATAAGAAGAGACAAAGTAAGAAAAATGAAAGAAAATGAAAAGGAGAAGAAAAGAATAAAAGATAGTAGGAGAGGAGGATGAGGAAGGAAGAGATAAATCAAATTAAAAGAAGGAGGAAGGAGAGAGAGGGAGTTGGAAGCAGGGAGGAGGAGGATGAAAATAGAAGAGAAAGTGGAGGAGGAGGGAAAGGAAGAGGTAAATAAAATAAAAGTAGAAAGTAGTAGGAGGGAAAGAGTGAAGCAGGAAGGTTGGAGAAGGAGGAGGAGAAGTTGAAGAAGAAGAAGAAGAAGAAGAAAATAAGAAAGAATGAAGGTAGAAGAGGAGGGGATGAAGGAGGAAGAAGAAAGATGAATTAAATAAAAAAAAAGAGAAAAGTAGGAGGGAGAGAGAGAGAGAGTTAAAAGAAGGCAGGGAGAAAGAAGAGGAGGAGGGGAAGAAAAGAAAGAGAGAAAAAGAAAAGTAGAAGAGGAAATGGTAAAAGAAAGTAAAAAAGAAAAAAAATATTAAAGGAGGGAGAGGGAGAGGGAGAAGCAGGAAGGGAGAAAGGCAGGTAGGGAGGGAGAGAGGGAGGGAGGACAGGTAGATATGGAAGGTAGGCAAAAGGGTGAGCCAACAGGTGTCCTTGAGAATAGATGTGTTTGTGTGTGCGTGTGTTCATGAGTCACGCTATTGACAGGTAGGCCTAAAAAGAGGTGTCGGTATACAGGTGTGTGTGTGTGTGTGTGTGTGTGTGTGTGTGTGTGTGTGTGTGTGTGTGTGTGTGTGTGTGTGATCGATTGGATAATTCTTTTGTGTTATTACTGCGGTTCATGCGTGAGAGAGAGAGAGAGAGAGAGAGAGAGAGAGAGAGAGAGAGAGAGAGAGAGAGAGAGAGAGAGAGAGAGAGAGAGAGAGAGAACCCTCCTGTACCCCCCCCCCCACACACACAGACACACACATAACTTTCTCTTTCCACACGCACGGTCTGTGAAGCTATATCTGTAAATCATTATCTTTAGCGTCACACAGGTGGCTTAAACAAGTGGTAATTAAGTCTGTATGGGCAATAATCAGGTGTGTGAAGGTATTAATTAGCGGTGAGCGGAATAACACGTATACACCTTTACCATGCTCGCACCTGGACGCCGCCAAACACCAGGCAAACAATAGCACTAATTAACCTGTCGAATATACGCAAAATAGATAATGGAGATGGTAAAGAAGGGGATGGTTGAAAGGGGAAGTAGAAGAGGAAGGGGAGGATGAGGGAAAAGAAGATAGATAACAAAAGAAAGAAGGAAAAGAAAGAAGGGAAATTAATATAGATCAATTAAAAAAGAGGGAAAAGAAGATAGGGAAATTAAAAAAAGAAGGAAAGAATGAGGAAAAAAAAGATGAAAAAAGAAGAAAGAAAGAAAGGAAGGAGGAGGAGGTAAGAAGTAGGAAAGGAGTAGAAATATGGAAAGAAAAAAGAGAAAGAGGAGGAAAAAGAAGATAGAAAAAATATAGGAGGAAGGAGGAGGAGGTGAGAAACAGAAAAGGAGTAGAAATGTGGAAAGAGAAGAGAGAAAGAGGGAAAGTAGAAGAGGAGAAGAAGGCAAAATAAGACAAATAAAAAAAAGAAGATGGGGAGTGGTAAGGAAGTAGGGGAGGGGGTGATGGGGGCAATGTTGAGGTTAGGGGGGGGAGGAGGGAGGCTGTGGGGATGCTGAGGAAGGGAGAAGGGGAGATAATGGGGACGATAAATTAGGGTAGGGAATAAAGATGTGTGTGTGTGTGTGTGTGTGTGTGTGTGTGTGTGTGTGTGTGTGTGTGTTTTACGGGGCCTAACAGACAAGAACATCAATAATCCATCACAGCATCACTAATCCCCCCCCTCTCTCTCTCTCTCTCTCTCCGGTGACTCATCCTGTTATTACCCTCCTCTCCTCCGTCCCCTATTTCCCCATTTAGCTGCAGGCATTCCCTTTTCCCTCCCTCTCCTCCCTCCTCGTCTGTTTTTCTCCCTTCTCTCCCTTTTTGCCTCACTATCTCTTCCCACGCTGCTATGTTCCCTCTTACTCTGTCTTACTTTATTTTACTTTTTTTCCTTCTTTTTTTTTGTATTAGTTTATCCCTTTTGTGGAATTTATAGTTTTGGTCTTTTGTTGTATTAGTCTTTTTATCGTTTTATTATTGTTATTTTATCTGTTTATCGTTATTTATCTTCTTCGTTTATCGTCCTCAGTCCAGTGTGTGATCTTTTCGCGTCATTTATCTTCCTTTGTGTGTGTGTGTGTGTGTGTGTGTGTGTGTGTGTGTGTGTGTGTGTGTGAAGGTAAGTCTGCGGTAAAGTCGTCCTTGGATTCTTTGCTGTGTACCTAATATCATTGTGTGTACGTGGTCATCATCATCATCATCATCATGTGTGTGTGCGTCTTATTGCCTTGCTTGTGTGTGCGTGGACTGTGTGCGTGTGTGTGTGTGTGTATGCTTTTTTTAGGTGGAGCGGGGAGATGGAGGTCGTGGTGGTTGTGGTGGTTGGTTGATGATGGAGATGGTGATGGGGGTGATGATAATGATGTAGGTTGTGGTGATGGTGATGGTATTGGTCCGCCGAAGTGAAAGGTAAGAGGATGGGGAAGTGATGGGGTTGCACTATGGAGAGGGGAGGAAGGGAGGGAAGGGGAAGGTAAAACTATGTAGTGATGGATTGGGGGAAAGAACGAGTTAGCTCAAAGTGGGGAAGAGTGGATTTGATGATAATATATGCGATGGGGTGATTTAAGGATGGGACGTGATGGGGCTAGCTTGGAATGGGGGAGAAGGGATGGGACGGTGATATAGGCCATTATAGGGGGCAGGAAGAGGAAAGAATGGGAGGGTCAGAGGATGGGGGAAGGAAAATTAGGTTAGCACGGAAGAGGAAGAGGAATGATGTTGATGGGTATGGGAAGGGACGGAACTGAAGGGAATGGGAAGGTGATGGGGTTAGCATAGAAGGGGAAGAGAGAGGATGGGAGGGGAATGATGTAGATGTGAAAGGGAAGGGATGGGAAGATGATAGAAGGGGAAGGGGAGGTGATGGAGTTAACAGTGAAGGGGAAGAGAGGGGATGAAAGAAGGTTGATGTGGAAGTGAAGGGTGGGAAGATGATGGAAGGGGATGATGGAAGAGAGGGGATGGGAGAGGAATATTGTTGATTTGAAAGGGAAGGGAGGGGACGTATTGGGGTGGGAAGATGATGGAAGGGGATGATGGGGTGAGTACAGAAGAGGGAGGAGAGAGAATGGGAGGGTTATGTAGGTGATGAGAAAGGGAAGGGGGGAGGGAGGGGAGGTGTGCTAGACCTTGTAATAGAGGTCAGTAGAAAGCTTGTATAGCAGTCGTTCTGTGGTTGGTTACTTACTACTACTACTACTACTACTACTACTACTACTACTACTACTACTACTATTACTACTAAAACTAAAACTAAAACTGCATCAGATACTACCGCTGCTATTCCTATTTCCAAAACTACTACTACTACTACTACTACTACTATTACTACTACCTGTTTTTCATGATGTATATTACCATGTAGTTAAATATGCATTCGATGTTACCATTATGACCTTCCGTGTGTGTGTGTGTGTGTGTGTGTGTGTGTGTGTGTGTGTGTGTGTGTGTTTAATTCTCATCTACTTTCCCTCGACAAAATGTTCGAGTATTAATTAAAGTCACAATCGCGAACACGTTTATAATATTTAGTAAACTTTCACATTATTTCAGTTTTCTTATATATATTAATTAAACACACGCTATACTCGCTTCACAATACTGACATACACACACACACACACACACACACACACACACACACACACACACACACACACACACACACACACGAAACAGGTTAATCATTACTATTATTATTATTATTAACTCCGGAGTGAGCTAGTGTAAATGAATTAAGGTTAAAAGGGTGAGCAAAAAAAATAATTACCTCGGGAAGTATTAAGTGGATTTGAAGTGATGAGGTTGCGTTATATATGTTATTGTTGTTTGAGTTACAGAAAAAAAGCAACAAAAAAAGAATAAGCAGTGTGTTTATGTTATTACCTCGTGAGTGTGTTTGTTGGTGGAGATGGAAATTGAGGATGAGGAGAGGGAAAGAAAACAGAGGGAGGAATGAAGAGTGAAATAACAGGGAGGAAAAGGGGAGGGAAAAAAAAGGTGGGAGGAAGGAAGTGAAATAACAGGTAGGAAAAGGAGGGAAGAATGAAGAGAGAGAGAGAGAGAGAGAGAGAGAGAGAGAGAGAGAGAGAGAGAGAGAGAGAGAGGAAAAAAAAAGGAGAGAGAGAGAGAGAACCGACTTGGGAAAGGGTAAGGGAAGGGGGAGTGAAAAAAAAGTTTAGGGGGAAGGGAGGGAATAGAGGGAGGAGGGAGAGGGAAGGAGGGGGAGGGAGGGGAGGGGAGGAAGAGGGAGTAGAGGGGAACGGGGAGAGGAAGGGAAGGAGATTAAGGATGCGAGGGTGATATACATGATGAAAAACAAAACATAAGCGAATAAAACAAAAATACAATAAGAGTTAGATGAATGGAGGGCGGGGGTGGGGGGCGGGAGGCAATTTACCTGACGGGGAGCGGGATTTAAAAAAAAAAAAATGAAGGGGGGTGGGTGGATAGGGAGAAGGGGTTACATATGCGAGTCACACGATAAAATTAAATAAATTAAACTACAGCAGCGGGCCATATGCAATAAATCTTTCGTCCCTCACCTGCATGCAATATGAGGGTCGATTAGTGAGGAATGTGAGGTGAGTGATCGATCGGGCAGGTGAATGGGCAGGTGGGAAGGCGCGTGCAAAGATGGATGAATAAGAAAGTGGGTGATGGATGAGAGTGGGATAAAGAAGAAAGTATGGGAAATGGGAAAAGTAGAGAGACGGGTAAACAGCACGAAGAAAAGGAGAAAAGGAAGAAAAATGGATGTATGGAGGACGAAATAAATGATGGAAGGAAAGAAAAAGATTGGCTAGGAGAGAAAAAGAAGAAAGATAATAACAGTGAATAAGATAAATAGGAAGAAATAATGAAAAGAAAGGAAGGGGAGGGGGAGGGGAAAAGGGAGGGGGGAGGAAAAGGAGGAAGGGAGGGAAGGAAAGGGGGTAGGGGAGGAATGGGGGGAATAAGAGGGGGGGTAGGGATGTAAGTAAGGGGGTAAAGGGGGGAGGGAAGGTAAAGTAGAGGTAATCAATGCATGAGAGAGAGAGAGAGAGAGAGAGAGAGAGAGATCAATGAGAGAGAGAGAGAACCCACTCAACACACACACACACACACTCTACTACTACTCTCTCCCTCATCCATTTTTTTTTTTTACCTCCCCTTCCCTCCCTCCCTTCCTGATGTGTTGCAGAGTGTATGGGCACCTAAGCTTTAAGTGGAGGGAAGGAGGAAGGGAAGGTGGAGGAAAAAAAGGCCTAAGGGGGTGGGAAAGTGGGTCAAGTTCTATCTACGTCCTTCCCTCCTTCTCCTTCCCTCCCTCCATCTTCTCTCCCTCCCTTCATCTACTCTCCCTCTCACCCGTCTCCCTCCTCCTCCTCCTCTGTCTTTCTCTTCCTATTATTCTCAGGATTTATAGTCTTATCTCCTTTTCTATTCTTTTGTACTTCTTTCTTTTCATCTGGCATCTTCTTCCTATCCTTCTTCTTTTCTTCTATTTTCTTCTTCGTCTTCGTCATCCTTTTTTCTTCCTTTATTTTCGTGTTCGTGTTTTTCATTTATTATTCCTTGTTCTTAACCTCTTCGCACTCATCTTTCTTCTTCATTGAATTTCCTCCTCCTCCTCCTCCTCCTCTTCCTCTCTACATTATTATTTTTTTGTTATCTGCGAGGAAGGTGAAAGTTGCCGTGGAGATACACAAAGAAGTTGCCCTGGTTTTAGTAGGGGTGGTAATAGTAGTAGTAGTAGTAGTAGTAGTAGTAGTAGTAGTAGTGGTAGAAGTAGTAGTAGTAGTAGTAGTAGTAGTAGTAGTAGTCCTTTCCTTTTTCATCTCTTCTTCTCAACCTTTCTCTCCCTTCTTTACATCCTATTTTCCTTCTCTTCTCTTCCTGGTCTCATAGTAGTAGTAGAAGAGGTGGTGATGATTAAGGTAGTGGTGAATTTAGTGGTGGTGATGGTGAAGGTGGTGATGATGAAAGAAGTGGTGACAGTGGTGGTGATGGTGAAGGTGACGATGGTGGTAATGGCGGATGTGATTATGACAGCCACTAAATGCAATGGGTCTTGTTTGTGAAGGACGCTCTGGTGAATGGAGGAGGAGGAGGAGGAGGAGGAGGAGGAGGAGAGGCTCGGTGGGGTGAGGCCGAAAACATTGAGTGGGGTCTGATTGGGAACGTCGAGAGAGAGAGAGAGAGAGAGAGAGAGAGAGAGAGAGAGAGAGAAGTTTAACTACTGGTCGTAACCCACATTTTCTCTCCCCCTTTTACTCACTAACTCACCTTTGTCTTATTTTGTCTTTCCTCCCTTCTCTCTTCTCTTCCTTCCTCCTCCACTTTGCCTTGTGTTCTTCCCTCCTCCCCACCCTCTCAGTCCTCCTCCTCCTCCTCCCCCCCAACCTGAGTAGTTCAAGGCCTTAGAATGAGGCTTCTTTTGCGTTCTCTTCCCCTCACTGGCTTCCCTCACTCCCCCCCCTCCCTTCCTCTCTCCTTCCTTCCCTCCCTCTCCCTCTCCTTCCCTCCCTCCCCCGCCACCTCTCACTTCCTTCAACTTCCCTCGTTTCCTCTAACTTCTTTTATCACATATTTTACTTTTCTGTTTATGCTCCTCCAATGTTTCTTCTTTCATCCTTCCTCTTTCTCTCCCTTCCATCTCTTCTCCTTTTCTTCTTCATCTCCATCATCTCTCCTTTCGTCTTACTTCATCATGATTATATTTTACTTTCCCGGATCTTCATGTTCCTTTCCGCAATCTTTCTTCCCCTCCCGTCTTTCCTTTCCTCCTTCAATTCCATCCTTCCTTCCTCTCCTTCACTTCCTTCAAATTCCTTCGTTTCCTCCGTCCTCCGCAACTTTTATAAAATAGTTTTACTTTGCCACTTTGTCAACTTTTCTTACTTCCTTTTCTCTTCATTTCCTTCCTTCCTCACCTCCCTCGTCATTTCTCGTTTGCTCTTACTTCTTCCATTTTTATCAGTCATTTTACTCACTTCACCTCCTTCGCCATTTCCTTTCCTCCCTTCCTTCACTTCCCCTTTCATCCTTTTCTCTTATCCTGTCCTCCCTTCTCCCTCACTTCCATCGTCATTCCTCGTTTTCATTTTTCTTTCATTAATCCTTTTACTTTATTTTCCACCTCATTTACTTCCTTTACTAATTTTCTCTTTTTCTCTTCTCTTTCTTTCTTCCAGTCATCTTCTTTCTTTTCCTCTCCTCAATTTTTCCAACTCATTTACCTCCTTTACTAATTTTATCTTCCACTTCTCTCTTTCTCTCTGTCATCCTCTCCTTTTTTTCCTCCCCTCTTCGTCACTTCCTTCGTTTCCTATCTCTTCTTCGTCCCTCTTTGTCAAATATGTTTCACTCTCCCACTTCTCCACCTGACTCACTTCCTTTCCTCATTTCCTTCGTCTTTCCTCCTCATTTCCTCTTCCTCCTTTCTTCCACCTTTATTGATTTACACTTCCACCTTGCCCCACCTTCTGCTTCCTCATCCATCGGTTCCTTCACACTTTTTTTTTTCTTTCTTTACTTTTCTTCTGTTGCTTCACGATTCCTTCCTCTTTATATAGGCCTTTCTCTACCTTTTCTTTCATCACTTCTTCCTTCTTTCTTTCGTCGGAGATCTTTTTTGGCCTGTATTTTATTTTGTTTATTATATGGATTTCTGCGTTTTCTGCGTTACTTAAATCTTTCTCATTCTTTTTTTCTTCCTTCTCTCCCTTCCTTTCCTCTATATTGTTCTCTTTTAGTCTGAATTTTCTCATTTTTCCACCTCGTTTGCTTTATACGTGTCGTCCTTCTTCAGTTCCTTCCACTTTAACCTTCCAACCTTTCTATTCTCTTCCTCCATCATTTTTTTTCGTTTCATTTAGCATTTTCCTTTTTCCCACTTCGTTCGTTTCGCATGACTCTTCCTTCCCTTCCTTCCCATCTCCTTAACCTTTCTTCCTCCCTTTCCTCTTCCTCCTCATTTGTTCTCTTTTTAATCAGTATTTTCACATTTTTTCCATTCGTTTTAAGAAGATTCATCCCATTTTTTATCAACCTTCCTCCTTTTCTACCTTATTTTCCTCCACCTTCATATCCTCACTATCATCTTTTCCCTCGTTTTTTCGTCTTTTATTTTCTCTCTACTTTTATTTTCTAGTTCACTTTGTCTGTTGGTCTGTTGTTACTTTTCTCTTACGTCCCTTTTCTTACTTACTTTCATCCTCTTCTCTGTCTTCCTTCTTTTCTCCCGTCTTTTCTTTCGCTTCAGTGTTTCCTTCCAATCAGTATTTCCCCATTTTCCCCTTCGTTAATTTTTACAAGGCTCTTCTTTTCGCTTACTTAATTGTTTCCTTTCTCTTCTTTCTCTTCTTTCCTCGTCATTTCCTCCACCTCTGTTTCCTTCCAGTCAGAATTTCCCCATTTTCACATTCATTAGATTTTACAGTTCCTTCTTTTCTTTCTCTTCCTTCTTTCCTCTCGTCATTTCCTCCACCTCTGTTTCTTTCCAATCAGTATTTCCCCCTTCGTGAATTTTTACAAGGCTCCTCCATTCGTTTACTTAGTTTCTTCTTTTCTCAATCTTACTTCTTTCCCCCTCGTCTTTTCCTCCACCTCTCTCTCCTTCCAGTAAATATTTCCTCATTTAGTTCCTTTCTTTTTGTTCTCATGCGTCCTCCTTTCCCTTCCCGCGTCCTCCTTTTCCTCCGCCTCATTTCCATTCAGTCAGTATTTATTTTCTCTTTTTTTCTCCTTTGTTGCTACACGATTCTTGCCTCGCTTTGATGGGTTCTTCTCTTTCTTCGCAGTCTTCCTCCTTCACTTCTCTCCCTCTTCACCTCCTCCTCCTCCTCCTCACCTTACGTCTCTCCCCACCTCAACCTTTCCTCCATTGCACAAGCTTTATTTACTTCTTCTCTTGTCACCTTCACGTACCGTTTCACACCCTATTTTATCTATTTTTTATTGACTCCATTCCCTCCTACCTCCTTCCCATCAACCGTAACTTTTCTCCTTCCTTTTTTCATCCCTCCCTCTCAATCTTTCCCCCTGCCTTCCTTCCCTCTCCCTGTTAACCTTTTTCTCCCTCGTTCCTTTTTTCCTTCATTCCCACCCCCTTTCAGCCTTTCCCTCATTCCTTTCTTCCTTCTTTCTCTCCCATCTTCCTAAATTTCCACCACAACTAAAGGTCCTCTTGCGGTTTTGGGCTAGCTGTTATTATTATTATTATTATTATTATTATTATTATTATTATTATTATTATTATTATTATTATTATGTACGGGAGAAGTTTTTAACACTACTTTCGTTTTACTTCTTCGTGGTCGGCTTGTGTTTTTTTCTTTGTATTTTGTGGTTTAAATGTTATAGTGACAAAAAAAGTAAGATCAAGAGAAAGAGAAAAAAAAGAATCAAAGGTACACTGGGGAAAGCAGGTGAAAGGCGGAGAGAGAGAGAGAGAGAGAGAGAGAGAAAAGATCAAACACGACATTTTAACACTGCCGGAGGAAATCTTAGTTTTTTTCCCCTCCTCCTCCCCCCCTCCCCCCCTCCTCCTTCTACTCTTGCTCTAGTTCTCCTCCTCCTCACCACAACTTACTGCTCCGCGTTCCTCAGTTGCTTCTGCCCATGATTTTGTACTCTCTCTCTCTCTCTCTCTCTCTCTCTCTCTCTCTCTCTCTCTTTCTCATGCTGGTGGTGTCATGTGTCAGGACTCGGGCACGGGGCTAAATTGGGGCACATCTCTCTCTCTCTCTCTCTCTCTCTCTCTCTCTCTCTCTCATCGTACTCAGCGCTCTACGACACCACCAAGGACTTCGACACACACACACACACACACACACACACACACACACACACACACACACACACACACACACACACACTTAAAACACCATTAAAATATTTTGTCTAAGCTCTCTTGTAAAGGGCTCGCCGGTTTCCACTGAAGTAAAGAAAATAAAGGATGCTGCACATAATTATCTTACAAGTTTCAGGAAAATTAGCAAGAGAAAATAATTTACTCTTGCAAGGAAAAAAATATAAACTGCAAAATGTAACGCTAATAATAATGATAATAGATAATAACAAGCATAAGAAAATAATAAAAATGTCAGTAATAATAATGATAATAATTGGTAATACATTTTTTGGGGAAGTATTTTTTTTTCTTTCCGTGGCAAATTTAAACCGTAAGTGAATTTGGCATCCGTGCAGTTGTTTACATTGCCATAAAAGGGAGGGAAGGGAGGAGGGAGGAGAGGACGAGTGGGGGTATATTCCTCCACTCCTCCTCCTCCTCCTTGCAAGCCTCGTTATATGCCCTCTTTTCCTTCACTTCTATCACTTTTCCCTTTTCGTATTGTACTTTTTCCTCCCTGTCTTTCCTTTATTCTTCTTTTCCCGTATCAGTCCTCCTTTTTCCTTGCAAGTCTCGCTACATGTGCTATTTTTCCCCCCTTTTATCACGTTTCCCTTTTGGTGTTCATTGTTCCTTCTGTTTGTTTTTCCTGTCTCCCAAGTCATTCCTCCTCATCCTCCTCTTCCTATTCCTTTTACGGAGTTTGTCAAGGGGAGTGAATGAGTGCCAGAGGAGGCTAATCTCATGGGAGTGTGAAATTAACCTTCCCCTCCCTTCCCCTCTCCTCCCCATTCCCTTTCCTCTCCCTTCCCTTCCTCCCCACCCTTCCCTTCCCCTCAAGTTGTGTCTTACAGGTGGCAAAAATCGTGGGAAAATAGTTAACTTTTTTCAGAGGTTCGAGGGAGTTGGGTGGAGTGATTTCCTTGGGTTTGCTTTGCTCTGAGGGGGAGAACGAGGTAATGCGAGGGAGGAAATTTGCCCCCACTGTTCTTTAGGGATGATTTTGCGTGATTTTGGTGAGTTTTTGTCGTTTGTGTTCTCCTTGGGGGTATTTTCTCTGACAATTTACTGATCTACTTCAATTCTGCATCCTTGACTTTCATCCTTCCTTGCAACGTTCATTCTTTCTTTGTTTATCCCTCTTTCTTTACTTCCCAACTCCTCACTATCCATCTATCCATCTATCTACTTTTGTCTTCTCTTCATCCTTCCCTACAACGTTTATTCCATTGTTTATCCCTTTCTTTCCCTCTTTCCCTCTCACTATTTATTTATCTATACATTTATTTCCTTATATCCTCTATCCTTTGACATTCATCCTTCCTTGCAACGTTCATTTTTCTATGTCTATCTACTTTTATTCTCTTTTTATCCTCGACATTCATTCTTCCTTCCAACGTCCATTCCTTCAGTGTTTATCCTCTTCCTTTCTAGCTCCTCCCTTTCTTCCCTTGACCCTCCCCGCACTCCATCCTTCCTTCATCCCATCACGCCTGACCCCCTTAATAGTCTCCTCCTCCCTTCCCCTCCCCGAACTAGGTCTCCCCCGGGCTATAGGCAACATTGATTGGGCTGTAAGTTACTGTCGGGTGTTAGTGTCGGTGATAAGAAAGGGGGGAAAGGGAGGGAAGGAAAGACCAAAGATAGGAATGGAGGGGAGGAAAGGACAGTGGAAAGTACGTATTTTAAGGAAGTGATGCTGGTGTCTTTCGTAATGCTAGCGGAATGCGTCGTAGTAACAGAAGTAGTGGTGGTGGTGGTGAAGGGAAGGGAAGAAGGGATAAGGATGCGGTGGTGGTGGTAGTGGAGTGCTGGGGATGTTAACAGAAGTGATGGTGGTGGTATGTGGTTATGGTGGTGAGATAGACACGAAAATAATAGCAGTAAGAGTAATGGTATAGTGATGGTTGTCGTGGTAGTGGCTGGTGGTGCTGGTCGTGGTGGTGGTGGTGGTGCAACGCTGCCACATCTACCACCACCATTATCACCACTATCACGTCGCTTCCTATGTCTCCTGCCTTAACTCCTCCCTATATACCTCTCCTTCGTTCACTCTCCCTATCCCTCTATCCTTCCTTCCCTCCTTCAGTCCCTCCCTATCCATCTATCCTCCCTCCATCCCTTCCATATCCACCTTCCTCTCTTTGATTAGGCAGTGGGTCGTCCGTCTCTCTCTCTCTCTCTCTCTCTCTCTCTCTCTCTCTCTCTCTCTCTCTCTCTCTCAGTGCATTATCCTGGTTGTTTGTGTGGCTATTTTAAGACACCACTTTGTATCGTCCTAATCCCACTTGTGGTTTTAGTTTTGTATGTAAATCTCTCTCTCTCTCTTTCTGTGACCGTCCGCTTCTGCTGGGCTTTAAACCTACAGAGAGAGAGAGAGAGAGAGAGAGAGAGAGAGAGAAGCAGCACGGTCTTTGTTCCCCTTCTACAGCTCTTTTTGCTCCTACTTCGTTTTGCCTTCCAAAGATTTCCATCCCAACACTATTACCTCCTAACCTCCTCCCTTCGTTCCTTCCCTTCCCCCTTACCCTCCCCTCCCTCTTCCTCCTGACCCTCCTTTTAACAACATCCTCACTCCAGGGACCGTAAGGGCGTCTTTCGAGGATACTAAAATGGGAAAATGAAACCTAGTAATTATCCTCTGAGCAACCCGGATTCTGCCATAAATTGGGGTTGAATGGCGGAGTGGCGGGAGGGGGTGGGGAGGGGTGTGGGGGAGGGGTTAGTGCATACATGGCAAGCTGGCAACCCTCTTCCTCCCCCTTCAGTACTCCGAGGTGCCAGTTATGGGGTTACACACACACACACACACACACACGGAGATCTGGCAAGCGTGACAAACTAAGAGGGTGATGGTGGTGGTGGTGGTTTTGGTGGTGGTAGTTCATGCTCTCTCTCTCTCTCTCTCTCTCTCTCTCTCTCTCTCTCTCTCTCTGCACTATAAAGCAAGTCCCGTTTGTTTTCTGTGTCACGTTACTTATTGTTGTGAGGGCATAAAATTAACACACACACACACACACACACACACAGCTTGGACCAGGAGGAGGAGGAGGAGGAGCAACATCGGAAGTAAGAGGTGGTGGTGGTGGTTTAAGTGGTGTTGAAATCAGTAGTTGGCACCTTCACTCAGGCATTACCACCTCCAGTGAAAAGGTTTGCAACAGTACTAAAGAAAAAAGAAAAAGAAACTGGGATAGCTAGGTAAAAATAGTTTATCCCCACTCTCTCTCTCTCTCTCTCTCTCTCTCTCTCTCTCTCTCTCTTAACAAAAAACAAAAACCTACTGAATGAGAAATTAAATACACGTCCTCGTTCTGTTAAGGAGATATGGAGCAAAGCAGTAAATTCAGTCTCTCTCTCTCTCTCTCTCTCTCTCTCTCTCTCTCTCTCTCTCTCTCTCACACACACACACACGTGAAGGCCCTAGTCATTGGTGTGTGTCCATGACAGTTTATATATTTTTTCTTTCACTTTTACGTGTGAACCAAAAAGTAGTGACGGGGCTTAGCAGGTCAGGCGGCGGTGCATTACTTCCTGCCACCGTGACACACACACACACACACACACACAGAGAGAGAGTGTAGAATTATATATAGTTTTCCCAGTATCGCATTTTCGGTTAATTTAAAGAACATGTATTTTTTCCTCATTCGGTAGCTTTTTTCTTTTGTCAGCGAGAGAGAGAGAGAGAGAGGAAATCAATCCGGTTCTCGGGGGTTAGGTTTTTTCTTTCTATCATTATTGTTCGGTCAAAGAATATGAGCAGTTTATTACGTGATATACAATAGAAAAATTGACATTAATAGCATTCTTTTTTATTGTAGCCAGGCTCTCTCTCTCTCTCTCTCTCTCTCTCTCTCTCTCTCTCTCTCTCTCTCTCTCTCTCTCTCTCAGCCGTACTTTTAACCTTGTGATAATAGATGAGATTGGGGATGAGGGGAAGGTGGAGGAGGAGGATAGTGGAGGAAAGAAAGGGATATGTTAGGGAGGAAGGGGATTAGTGAAGGGCTGAGGGGAGGGTCAAAGGTGGACAAGGGGAGAAAGTTAACTCCTATCATGGGGAGAAGTATGTACACATTGTTTGGGGAGAATGAGAAGGATGTTTGAAGGGAGGACGGGGAAATAGTGGGATGAAGTAAGGATGAGAAGTAAGGGAGAGGAATAATGTCAAGAAATGGAAAGTGAGGACAAAAGTTGGATGAGGAAGGAAGATTAAAGTGGATATGAATAAACAATAGAAAGAGACGTAAAGTTGAGAGGCGAGGGAGAAAGATGAGAACATGCAATGGAAACAGAAGTGAGTAAAAAGAAGTGCAGGTGAGGAAGAGGAAGGAAGATTAAAGTGGATGGGCATGAAGATGACAGCAAATTAAGACATAGGAAGGGAAAGACGTATGCCATAGAGGAAAAAAGAAAGAAAAAAGAGGCGAAGAGGAGGGGAAAGACGTATGCCATAGAGGAAAAAAGAAAGAAAAAAGAGGCGAAGAGGAGGGGAAGGACGTATGCCATAGAGGAAAAAAGAAAGAAAAAAGAGGCGAAGAGGAGGGGAAAGACGTATGCCAAAGTGGAAAAAAGAAAGAAAAAGGCGAAGAGGAGGGGAAAGACGTATGCCATAGAGGAAAAAAAATGGCGAAGGAGGAGGGAAGGAAAAAGATAATTCGGGGATAAGAGAGCAAGGGGAAGAGGATGTGGAGGAGGATGGAAAACGAGGGAGAGGAGGGATAAAGGAGAGGGGAAGTGTGCTCTCCACCACCAACTTGGGTTCTTACTCCGGTAATTTATTCCTGCTTATTTATTTTACCTCCGGACTTCTCTCTTTAGTTTTTGCCACTCTCCTCTATCTTTTCTCTTGCGTCTTTTCCTTCCTACCATTCCTGCCTTATTTTTATTATTCCTTTTCTATGTATCATTTTCTTATCTTGTTACTTTTTATCCTTCCAGTACTTGCCCGTCTACTACTACTACTACTACTACTACTACTACTACTACTACTACTTCTAGACTGGAGACAACAACTGATATCACCCCCATTACCACCATTCTTACTACCACTATTGTCTTGGTCACTACCACCACCATCACCTCCTCTGCAAATCGCTCGCTGGTTGGCCGGCTGACTAGCTTGTCGTCCTTGAAAGTGAGATGGCTGCCAACTACCATAATAATACAGCCACGACCTCCACCACCACCACCACCACCACAGTAACAACCACCATCACCACCACTACCTTCACTGTCAACAATACTTCCACGACTAGACCTAGACTACTACTATACTACTATTGCAACTATACTACTGCTACTTATATCAGCTAGAGACACCTTTGAAAATACTTACGACGCAGCATTTTTAAAGGGTCAGAGGCCGCGCGAGTGTGTGTGTGTGTGTGTGTGTGTGTTGCAGCCTTCCGGTCAAGGCTCTTCCTCTATTCACCTGTTCTCTTTTGACCTCTTTTCAGGTGTGTGCACTTCACCATGGTCTGATCACGCTCTGAACTCGCGATCCCCACCCAGTAGCCTCAGGTTTGTGTGTGTGTGTGTGTGTGACCGTGCAACACAACAGCCTTGGAGGTGGGAAAAATGAAATCCGCGCGTACTGTAATTTCCTCTCTCTCTCTCTCTCTCTCTCTCTCTCTCTCTCTCTCTCTCTCTCTCTCTCTCTCTCGACATACTTGTACCCTCCCGAGAACATTCAGCGCCTATCCCAGTTTCTGTGCCGCTGGCGCGGGAACTCTGTAAATATTACATGTATTGTGCCAGGACTGAGCCATTACATGCAGTGGTCTTTTTGGCAGATGTATTTTGTATATGAATAAAAGTTTTGATTTCTCTCTCTCTCTCTCTCTCTCTCTCTCTCTCTCTCTCGTCTTTGTCTACACACACACACACACACACACACACACACACACACACACACACACACACACACACACACACACACACACACACACACACACACACACACACACCAGTATATCTATTAATACACTTCCCTCTCTACTCCATAACCTCCCTCACCTTCCTCTTCCCCTTCTCCCACCTCCCCTTCTCCCACCTCCCCCTCCTCTCCTATCAGCTGTGTCGGTGCTCCACGTGGCCTTGAGATCAGCTGACTGCCATCACAACAAGGCATGGCTGGTGACGGTGGCGGCGGTGGTGGTGGTGGTTGAGGAACGTGTGAGCAAACTCGGGGTAGCAACCATCCGTGTTCTATTCTCTCTCTCTCTCTCTCTCTCTCTCTCTCTCTCTCTCTCTCTCTCTCTCTGCGTGTTTCTTCTTATCTTTGTGTATCATCACGGCAGAATGGAGTCTTTTCTGGCACATTGTTTTCTTGTAACTCTCTTTGTTCTTGGTGCATATCGGATCAGGCTGGGATATTTTTGCCTCTCTCTCTCTCTCTCTCTCTCTCTCTCTCTCTCTCTCTCTCTCTCTCTCTCTCTCTCTCTCTCTCTCTCGCGTCTTTGTTTGCAGTTTCGACATGCTGCGAAGTTCGGTTCTTTGTCTTGTGGACGTATACAGATTTAGGTTTTGGTTCTCTCCTCTTTCTCTCTCTTCGTCTTCCTCCTGTGTTTCATCTATCCACGTTGTCGCCGAACACCTTTTTACTTTCCGCCGCTCTCTGTGCTCTGTCCTGACCCACCTTCCTTCCTTGCGGGTCTTTGTGGGCCGGGGGTTTATTTTGGGGCCGAAGTGTGTATCAAGGCCGGTGTCGTTGCCCTTTCCTCCAACTCGCTCTCTTTTGCTATTATCTTGTTCGTACTCAAAAATCTTGTCTCTCTCTCTCTCTCTCTCTCTCTCTCTCTCTGGTGGTAGTAATGGTGGTGGTTACTTCATGTCTTTGTTTTGTGGTTGTGGTTGTGTCTGGATTCTGGAGGCGGTTGATTTTTTTTTTTCTTGATTTTGGTGGTGTGGACTTTGGTTTGGGTTGTTGTGGTGGTGATGGTGGTGGTACTGGTGTTGTTCAGTTACCTTGTTTTATTTATTTATTTTTATTTTCGTCTATTGGGGTTCTCTTTTAGTAGTAGTAGTAGTAGTAGTAGTAGTAGTAGTAGTAGTAGTAGTAGTAGTAGTAAAGGTGGTTGTTTGTTTGGTGGTTTGAAATCTTGGTGCGCAGAAAGTGGTGGTGATGTTGCTTTTGTTTTGTTTTTGTTGCTGCTGCTGCTGTTGTTCTTGCTCTGGGTGGTGGTGGTGGTGGTGGTGTTTTTACAAGAAAGTGTGGCGTGGTGTGGTTTAGTATTGTGTGGCGTGTATTTTTGTCTCCTGATGGTAATCGAATTGGTTAAGCAAGTCTTGGGTAGTGGTGGCTGTGTTGGTGTGCTATACTATTTTTTGTCATCTTTTTCTCTTGCTGTTTGTTGCCTATTGTCTCTATTGCCGTTAGTGGTGGTTGTGGTGGAAATGAATGCTGTTTTTTTTTATATTTTTCTTGTCTGATGTTGATTTCATGGTGGCGATGTGCGTAAATGTTCTTGTTTTTTGTTTTCTCTCGTATATTTGCTGTTTGTTGCCTGTTGTTATTGTTGTTAGTGTTTAATGTTGTTGCTGTTGGTGGTGGTGTGCTGAAATACTGCTTTTAATAATGTTTCCCTGCTGTTTATTGCCTTTTATTGTCGGTGTTATGGTTGCTGTTGGTGCCGCTATTGTTAGTTGCGGCGGCGGGAGTGTAACGGTATATTATTATTATTACCGTGTATAGTAAGTGGTTAGAGGTGATGACAATGGTAGCCCCGGTGATTGTGACGACGATAAGGATACTGTTGTCATGGCGGTGGTGATGGTGTTGATGGTAGGCTGTGATGATGAGGATGGTGACGGCTGTAGCGGGTCTGGTAGTGATGGTGCTGAGAATGGTGAAGATGGTGGTGATGATGATAGTAACAGCAGTGTTGTTAAGGATATCGGTGAAGGTGGTGACGATAATAATGGTGATGATGAATTACTGATGATGATGGATTCTAGAAGTCTGCAAGGGTGAAGGTCATATAATAATGCTGTGTGTATTTATAACACACACACACACACACACACACACACACACACACACGGGCAAAAACTAAATGTCGATATACTTGATGAATATTTTTTTTGTTTTATTTTTTATTTTTATCAAGTATGGGATTTCTCTATATATCAACACATTTATTTCTTGTAGTATTCCGAGAGCAGTAATTATATATTATGAGGGACATCAAGACCCAACCCGTTAGTTTGTCTGTCCATACAAGGCAGACAACCTCCCCTCTCCACTCATTAACCCCTCCACTCTCCACCACTCACAACACCCGCTACCCACCCTACCCCTCCATTTACCACCTCCACCATCAATCTTCATCTCCATCTTTCATTCATCCACCCTCCTTTCTTCCACCACTCCACACTCCTCCACCTCCTTCAACCACTTCCATTTCCATCTCTCACTCTCCTCATCCTCCACCTCTCCACTACCGCCCCCACCCACACCCCTTATCCCTCCACCTCTACCCACACTCCACCCTTCCTCTTCCTTCCACCATCTTCCACCTTCACCCACACCCCACCCTTCCTCCACCTTCAGCATTTATCCTCCACGCTTCCACATCCACCGCCATCACCACTATCACCAACCCATCCCCCATCCTTCATCCACCCCACCACCCACCACCACCACCACCACCAACCCATCCCCCATCCTTCATCCACCCCACCACCCACCACCACTACCACCTCCCCTCCCCCCCCCCCCTCCCCACGTTAATATATTACCATTATCTTATGTTGTTCTCTGCTCAAGGTGTTCAGTAGTTACCTGTTCTTCAAGACGTGTTTGCCTCCCTCGAAGCACCTTGGCCGTAGCTATTTATGTTATTTTCTCCTTCAGACGTAATTAATGTTAAACTGCATCGATAGGTCTTCTGTTTTCTCAAGGACCTTTTTTTTCTTGTCTGTTGGTGTGTTGTAATAGCGTTTTCGTTCTTGCATCACCTTAGGAAAGCTGATCTGTGATTTTTTTTTTGTAATATAGTTCCCGTCTTTCCTGTAGGGTTATCTTACTTTACTATCTTATCTTCGTTTCCTTTTCTTCCGTTCTATTTTTCTGTTCGCATTTATCGTCTCGTCTTTATCTTGTTTTCTTTTCCTTCTTCGTTTCTTCACTTCTGTTCGTTTCTCGCTTTTCGGCTCCTTGTTTTGTTCCCTCTTCCATCCTCATTTCCTCCTCTCTTCTATCCTGTTCACTTCTCTCGTCTCTCTGCCTTGCTTCTCTTCCTTCATTCTCCTCTTCACTTCTCTCTTTTCCTCTGTTTTGTTTCCTCTTCCTTCCTCTTTTCCTCCTTTCTTCTATCCTGTTCACTTCTCTGGTCTCTTTGTCTTGTTCTCTTCCTCCTTTCTTCTCTTCACGTCTCTCCTTTCCTCTCTTTGTTTTGTTTCCTCTTCCTTCCTCTTTTCCTCCTCTCTTCTATCCTGTTCACTTCTCTCGTCACTTTGTCTTGCTTCCTCTTTCTCCTTCTCTTCACTTTTCTCTTTTCCTCTCTCTGTCTTGTTTTCTCTTCCTTCCCCGTTATCTCCGTTCTTCTGTTCGCTTATCTCCCTCTCTTCGTCTCTCTTGTCTTGTCTTGTCTTGTCTAGTTCAACCTTGTCTTGTCTCCAACTCTTGCCTCTTTTTATTCTCTTTTCTCTTCCTCCTTTCTTCTCTTCTTCTTTTCCTCTCTCTGTCTTGTTTCCTCTTCCTTCCCCGCTTTTCTCCGTTCCTCTCTTCGCTTATCTCCCTCTCTTCGTCTCTTGTCTTGTCTAGTTCAACCTTGTCTTGTCTCCAACTCTTGCCTTTTTTTTCTCTTGTTTTCTTCTCGTTTCTTTGTCTTGAATTCTCTTGTTTTCTCGATTGTTTTCGTATCTTTACTTTCCACTTCCTACTTTTAACCTACTTTCTTTTACTGGCTACTTTCCTTTCCTTCTCTTCCTCTTTTATTTATCTTCCCATTCTCTTGTCTTCTTCCTTTTTACTCTTACCATATATTATCTTGCTAGTTTCTTTTTTCTTCTCTTCTTAATGGCCAAGGAACAGAAGCTCCTTTCGTGTCGTCAGTGTTTAATTAGTCATGTTGCAGAGGTACGTGGAGAGAGAGAGAGAGAGAGAGAGAGAGATTAGGAATTCCTTGCTTACTGTGCAGAGACAAAACTGTGATCAGATAGTCCTTAAGTGTTTTAGGTCGTCCTCTTCCTCCTCCTCCTCCTCCTCAGGTAGCATCCTAATGAGCTAATAGTCTTTCTGTCACCTGTTCTTATGCTTATGTATTCCAACCTCTTCCCTCCTCCTCCTCCTCCTCCTCCTTTTCCGTCTGATCTTCCTGAGGCGATTTGCTGTGTAAGGTTATGGTGTGTGTGTGTGTGTGTGTGTGTGTGTGTGTGTGTGTGTGTGTGTGTGTGTGTGTGTCATTTCCTGCTGCCGTGATGTAAGGGAGTGTCGGTGGTGGTGCTGTTCTGAAGTTCCGTTGTGGCGGTGGTGAAGTTGGTCGGACTGGCGTTATGGTGTTATTGGTATATAGTGATGATCGTGGTGGTGGTGATGGAGATAGAAGTTACTTTCATGGTATTGAGTTGGTAATGTAAGTTGTTGTGGTGGTGGTGGTGGTGGTGACTGTAGTATTGGTGCAGAAGAGGACAGGACTGGTGTGGTTGACTCGTGATAGTGGTGATGCAGTTAGAAGCTACCAAATGACGACAGTGCTGATAGTGTGATGATGATGGTAGTGGTGATGGTGATCTTGGGCAGCTGCGGCGGTGGGGGTGGCTTTGGACAGCGGCAGTGGTGTTGGGCAGTGGTGGTGGTGGTGGTGTTGCTTCAGGGCACAGGAAGTGATGATGGTGGCCAAGTTACTGCGGTGATGGTGGTGGTGAACGCAGGCCCACACATCACCCTTCCTCCTCCTCCTCCTCCTCCTCCTCCTCCGTCTGCTCTGCCTCCTGACTACAAATCTTTGCCTTTGTTATTTTTAAGTTTCTCGTGTCATTCTCTTTGTCTTCTTTTCCCTCTCCTCCTCTTCGCACTCATCCTCGTACTCCTCCTCCTCCTCGTAGTCCTCCTCGTCCTCCTCTTCGTCCTGACCTTAACCCTCTCTCTTTGTTATTCTTTTAGCCCTCCTCCTCCTCCTCCTCCTCCACATCAGCTTCAATCTTCATCATTTCGTATTTTCGTTCTGCTCCTCGCCGCCCCAGAACCGTGTGTTGTTTCCTGCTATTCTTCAGCTTCCTGTTTTCTTTTTGCTTTTATTGTTGCTGTCTGCTCCTGTCTCGTCTGCCGTGTCTTCTCTTTGTCCCTTCCCACTTTCTTTGTTTCCTCGTACACTAATTCCTTCCTTCCGTCCTTCTTTCCACCACTTTTTCTTTCAATCATTTCGTTACTTAATTTTTTCTCTTCATCCTGTCTTTGTCCCTCTTCACTTTCTTTGTAACTCTTCTCTCTTACTCTTCTCTATTCCTCCCTTCTTTCTACCATTCCTTTCTTTCATTAATTTCTTTCCTTCCCTTTTTTTTGTCTCTTCACTTTCTTTGTATCTCTCCTCTCTTATTCTTCCTTCTATTCCTTCCTTCTTTCTACCATTCCTTTCTTTCATTAATTTCTTTCCTTTTTTTTTGTCCCTTTTCACTTTCTCTGTTTCTCTCCTCTCTTATTCTTCCTTCTTTCTACCATTCCTTTCTTTCAATCATTTCTTTCCTTTCCTTTTTTTTGCCCCTCTTCATTTTCTTTGTTTCTCTCCTCTCTTATTCTTCCTTCTATTCCTTCCTTCTTTTTACCATTCCTTTCTTTCATTAATTTCTTTCCTTCCCTTTTTTTTGTCCCTTTTCACTTTCTTTGTTTCTCTCCTCTCTTATTCTTCCTTCTTTCTACCATTCCTTTCTTTCAATCATTTCTTTCCCGCCTCTCCACCTTCTTCCTCTGTTCCTTTCTTTTTACCCACCCCATCCGTCCCTTCTAGCTCTCCTACCCCATCTTCCCTCCTCTCCATCCCTTCTTTCTCTCCTTTCAACTCCCTTCCGTCTTCCCTTCCCTCCTTTCCTATCTCCTCTCCTTTTAACTTCCCTCCCTCTCCTCTCCGTTCCTCTCCTTCCCTATCTCCTCTCCGCATAACCTTTCCTAATTTCAAACCACTCTCCTCTCCTTTCTTCCTTCCCTCCCTTACCTTCCTCATCCCGAGTCACAAGCCACGTCCCTCCTCCTCCTCCTCCTCCTACGTGCTTTTATTTTTTCTCCTGTCTGGCCTAGGAAGGAGAAGGAGGCTGAGGAGAATAGACGAGGAGGAGGAGGAGGATGAGGAGGAAGAGGAGGCGAGGGCGATAACCTGCGTTGGAGAAGGACCAGTCATTCAGAGGGAGGGAGAGGAAGAGGGAGGGAGAGGAAGGAGAGGAAGAGGGAGGGAGAGGAGGGAGGGAGGGTGTCCTTGGTGCTAGGTTGAGATGGAGACAGGAAAGACCACAACACTCCTCCTCCTCTTCCTTCCTCCACCTCCTCCACCTCCTCCTCCACTCTTAACCCTGTTCATACCTGTTGTCGTTGTGCAGGTGCGTGCGTGTGTGTGTGTGTGTGTGTGTGTGTGTGTGTGTGTGTGTCCGGGGATCGGCCTGGCATGTTTTTTTATTTTTTTTATCCCTCTTGTTTGTTTTGTATACATTATTCATTATACAGGGTCTCTCTCTCTCTCTCTCTCTCTCTCTCTCTCTCTCTCTCTCTCTCTCTCTCTCTCTCTCTCTCTCTCTCTCTCTCTCTCTCTCTTCCTTTTTGGGGGTTTGCTTGCGGCTTTGTGCACGTGAGGTCTGTCTCCCCCCCCCTCTTCTTCCCTCCTTCCCTCCCTCTCCTCTCCCCTCCTTCCCTTCCTTCGTTCCTTCCCTCCTTCCTTCGTTCCTTCCCTCCTTCCTTTCTTCCTTTCCACTCGTGACTCGTTGTGCACTGCTTATTTTCTTGTTACTCTTCCTTCCTTTCTTCTTTCTTTCGTTCCCTCCTTCTTTCCGTTCCTTCACTCCCTCCTTCCTTCCATCCTCCCTTTGTATGCCTTGCTTCCGTCCATCGTCTTTCTTCCTCTTTTCTTTCTCACTCCTTCCTTCCTTTCATATGTCTTGTTTGTTTTCTTCCCTTCCTTTAATCATTCATTCTTGTTTGTCTTTCTCACTTCATTCTTTCATTGTCTTTTGTTTGTTTCTCCCTCCTTCCCTTCCTTCTGTCTTGTTTGTTTCTCCCTTCCTTTCTCCCTTCCTTCATCTCTCTCCTTCCTTCGTTCCTTCCTTTCGATTCCCCCATCAGTTTCTGTGTGAATCTCTCCAATCCACGCCTTGCATTCTCTCTCTCTCTCTCTCTCTCTCTCTCTCTCTCTCTCTCTCTCTCTCTCTCTCTCTCTCTCTCTCTCTCTCTCTCTCACACACACACACACACACACCTGATCGTCTCCCTCCTCTCCTCGTCCTCCTCCTCCTCCACTCGTGACTTGGATGCCTGCCTGATTTTTCCACCTTTCATCCTTTTCCTCGTTCTTAATAACCCTCCTCCTCCTCCTCCTCCTCCTCCTCTTCGTGGTGATGTGATGGTGTTGAAGATGGTGGTGAAGGTGCTGGTCTTGTCGTCTCCATTGTGTTTGTTTTCCTGTCTATGAATGTCTGTTGGCCTTCCTTCCTATCTGCCTGCTTGTCATAAGAACATAAGAACATAAGAACGCAGGAGTCTACAAGAGGCCGGTAGGCCTGTACGAGGCAGCTCCTTTGACCCTAAGCTCCCGTGTATCTAACCCCACCTAATATCGCTGTCCATGAATTTATCTAGTCTATTTTTGAATGTGACAATTGTTTTGGCACTCACCACATGACTGCTAAGCCTATTCCACTCATCCACCACCCTGTTAGTAAACCAATTTTTGCCTATGTCCCTGTTGAATCTGAATTTATCCAGTTTAAACCTATTACTTCGTGTCCTACCCGGTTCTCTTACCAACAAAACCTTATGAATGTCTCCCTTATTAAAGCCCTTCATCCATTTATAAACCTCGATCATGTCTCCACGCACCCTTCGCCTTTCTAGAGAATGCAAGTTTAACTGTTTGAGTCTTTCCTCGTATGGCAAGTTTCTCAACCCCTGAATCATCTTAGTCATCCTCCTCTGCACCGATTCTAACATTTTGATATCCATTCTATAGTAAGGTGACCAGAACTGAACCGCATAGTCAAGATGAGGTCTAACTAATGCTAAATATAGTTTGAGGAAGACTTCGGGCTTCTGTTGCTTATGCTCCTTGAAATAAATCCCAGTACCCTATTAGCTCGATTTCTAGCTTGAATGCATTGTGCCCTTGGACGGAGATCAGAGCTCACTAAGACCCTAAATCCCTCTCACCCAGACCTGCTTATGAGAGTGTCATTTAAGCAATAGTTATGTGAGGGGTTGTTCCTACCTACACTCAGAATACTGCACTTCCCTACATTGAACTCCATCTGCCATTTATCCGCCCAGTCATACAATCTGTTGAGTTCACCTTGGAGAATACTAGCATCCCGATCCGACTCAATTACTCTACCGATCTTGGTATCATCTGCAAATTTACTAACATCACTACTAATTCCTGTATCTAAGTCATTGATATAAATAATAAACAAAAGGTGACCTAATACCGAACCTTGTGGGACCCCACTCGTAACACATCCCCAGTCAGATATTTTACCATTGATTTGCACTCTTTGTTTCCTATTGCTTAGCCACGCCTTGACCCAGTTCAAAACTTTACCCTCTAATCTACTCCGTGAGCCTGTAATTTAAGCAACAGTCGTTGGTAAGGAACTTTGTCAAACGCTTTACTAAAATCAAGATAGATTACATCATAATTTTCATCTCTGTCAACCGCCTCAAATAATTTATTGTAGAAGGACAAGAGATTGGTGAGGCATGACCTACCTTACCCATGCTGCGAGTCGTGAATTAAGCTATGTTTCTCTAAATGCTCCCGAATGTTCCTGGCTATTATGGATTCCAGCATCTTGCCTATAACCGATGTTAAGCTAATTGGGCGATTGTCTGTCTGTCTGTTTTCCTGTTTGTCTCTCCTTGGGGCCTCGTGGGTTGCCTGGGTTCCTGTCACTTAATTCTTTGTTTTGCTTGCATCTTTGACGGAACGAAGCTTGGGCGGGGAGGGAGGGGGGGGGGGGGGAGACGGGGTAACGGGATGAACATGTACTGTATGGGGAAAGATGGGGAGGAGGGGAAAGGGCGGATGGGATAGGTGGGGAGGAAGAAGTGGGATATGATGGGGAGAGGAGAGAAGGGGGATGGTGTGGGTAGGAAAGGACAAGGGAGATGGATGGGGAGGGAAATGGAGGGTGGGGTAGGTGGGAAGGGAAAAGGGGATGGGGTGGGTACATGGGTGGGTAAGGAGGGAAAAGAGGGGACGGTTGGGTAGGGAGGGAAAAGGGGGATGGATGGATGGGTGGGGAGGGAAGGATGTGCGTGAGGGTATGGGTGGGGAGGGAATGAGGTTGTTGTTTACTTCCCCCTCAAGACGAATGCACGCGAGGTGGTGGTGGGTAGGGTGGGGGGAAGATTCTTGGCAGTGTCCTTGATGTTGCTGTGGTGTTTTGGGTGGTGGTGGTGGAGTTGGCTGGAGGTGTGTGTTTGTTTTGGTGGAGGTGGTAGTGGTGTTGGATGGCTTCGTGCTGGGTTTGTTTTG
This sequence comes from Eriocheir sinensis, assembly GCF_024679095.1. Classification (NCBI taxonomy): domain Eukaryota; kingdom Metazoa; phylum Arthropoda; class Malacostraca; order Decapoda; family Varunidae; genus Eriocheir; species Eriocheir sinensis. The sequence continues at coordinate 6,425,576 of NC_066544.1, forward strand.
ATGGTGGTGGTGGTGATGGTGATGATGAAGTGGTTTTAGTTGGTGATGTGATTTGTATTTATTGGTGGTGAAGTGGTGTCTTGGTGGTGTTGACGTTTTGAAAGGCTGTATAAGTGGTGTAGTGGATAGGGAGTTGAAAGATGTCAGCTGTATTGGTGATAGCAGAGGTGGGAGTGGTGGTAGTGGTGACAGGGAGGGATGATTCTGGTGGTGGTGATGGTGGTGGTGGGAGTGGTGATGATGTTGGTGGGAGTGGTGGTGGTGGTGGTGGTGGGAGTGGTGATGATGGTGGTGGTGATGATGGTGGTGGTGGTGGCAGTGGTGGTGGTGGTGGTGGTAGTGGCAGTGGTGATGGTGGTAGTGGTGGTGGTGATGACTCTCAAAATGCGCATTATCCTTCTTACATAATATTTTTTACTCGTTCCACCAAGTTAGGCGCAGAGAGAGAGAGAGAGAGAGAACTACTATTGCAAAGTGAACTGTGATTGGAGTTGTTCACATACTTGCTTTTATTATTTTTTTATACCTATTTTCTGACCTTTTTTTGCTGATAACACCTGGGAAGAAGGGGAGGGGGGAGGGGGGAGGAGGAGGAGCTGGGTGTTGCCATGGCGACGAGGGGAGGAGGAGGAGGAGGGGGAGGGGGAGAGTGGAGAGGTCAGGGAGACTCATGACCGTTTTTAGGGGACGAATTTGTGTGTGCGTGCGTGCGTGTATACATAGTGTGTGTGTGTGTGTGTGTGTGTGTGTGTGTAGGCGTTCAGTCTTTGTTGTTTGTGCACGTTATCTCGATCTTATTTCTTATTGTGTACGTTTTTTTTATCCACGTTGTGTGTGTGTGTGTGTGTGTGTGTGTGTGTGTGTGTGTGTGTGTGTGTAGGCGTTCACTCTTTGTTGTTTGTGTACGTTATCTTGTTCTTATTTCTTATTGTGTAAGTATTTTTTATCCACGTGTGTGTTTATGTGTGTGTGTGTGTGTGTGTGTGTGTGTGTGTGTGTGTGTGTTTTCAATCAGGCCATGTGCACTTTTTATTCCCCTCTCTTCTCTGTGTGTGTGTATTTTCGGTTTAATTTCGTCCCCATCTTGCCTCATCCTCATCCTCGTCCCTTTGTCCCTTGCCAATTTCTTCCGTATATCACCTCGCCGCGCCTCAAGCCTCTACCTTAATCCCCCCTCTCTCTTCCTCCTCTCTTTGCACCAATACATTTCCTCTTTCTCGTATATATAGCCCTGTTTAGTTTACCTTAGTCACCCTTTTTTCGTTCTTGCTACCCTCCTTCCCTTTCATTTTCACTCCGCGACTCTGTTTGTCCATTTTCTTTTCCCTTTTCCTATTTGTTTCCCATTTTCGTTTGCCTTTTCCACTTTTCTCTCTCTTCCCGTTATGGCGCCTTTTGCTGTGTTGCCCTTCAAGCCTCTCTCCCTCACTACTTCTAAATATATCCCTGCTTTTTTCCTATATTTCACCTTTGCCAGTTCTCCCACTCGAATCTATCTTTTTCTCACCCTTTTCGTTCAAGCACCTTTTCCTATATTACGTTTCCTTCGCATTACTCTGAAGTTATGTTTACCTTCTTTCTTTTTATATTTCTTCAGCCTTTATTACTTTTTGCCTCTATCTTATCTCTGTTCTTATATGGCTTTCCTTTTGTTTCTTCTCTTACCCTTCTTCTTCACTTTTGCCCATTTCTTCTTTCTTTCTACTTCATTTCCTTTCTTGTATACCGTATTCTGCTGTCTCCATTCTCTAACCCTTCTTTCCTTTCCCCTTCTCTTCTTTCAATCTCATTCCCGTTCCTTGTATATCTTTCCCTTTGTCTCTTTTCTTACCCTTCTCCCCTTTTGCCTATTTCTTGTTCCTTTCTACTTCATTTCCTTTCTTGTATTATACCTTTTTTGTTGTCTCCATTTTCTAACCCCTCTTTCCTTTTCCCCTTTTCTCTTTCAATCTCATTCCCATTCGTTGTATATCTTTCCCTTTGTCCCCTTTCTCTAAGCCTTCTTCCCTTTTGCCCAGTTTTTCTTCCTTTCTATCTCATTATCGTCCTTGTATACCTTTCTCTATGTCCATCTTTGCCCCCTATTCCTCTTTGTAACCTGTTCCTTCCCATTCTACCTTTCACATCTTTACCTATTTTTCTCCTTTCTCCATCTCGTCCTTGTACGTTTGCCTCGTGTCTCAGTGGTTTATCTCCTTTCCAAGCCTTTCCAAACCCGCGTAGTAGTTACCTTTCTCTTCTTCCTTATTTGTGGTACATCACCTTTGGCTCACGATTTTTTCTTCTCGTTTCACCCTATGCCTCCTGCCTCCCCTTACTCACCTCCTGCCTTGTTACTGTATTTTTGTTTTTTTCGTTTTACCTCCTTTTAAAGTTGTATTGTTCTCTTCCCATCCCTGTGCAACTTGTCTTCGTGGATCTCTTTACCTTTTGCGCACCTGTATTATTATGTTCACCTGTCTTGTTTGAATTTTAATGTTTGTTTTTGCTTTTATATTTCTTGTAGGTAACTCATTTCCCCTCCCCATTGTTTTCTACTTTTGGGTATGGTAACATGTAAGAAATTAGTTTTTCTTTAATTATTTGTTTAGTTTTTGTCTGTCTTTCGTTACTGTATAATAAAAGAACTTAGGCTACTTGTAATTAATTAGTTTGGCTACATATGCTTAATCTACTTTACCTATGTCTTTTATATACCATGTCTTACCTGTGTCGTTTATACCTGTCAACAATCTTTACCTCTTTGTACACCTCTGTCTGTGTCCTACATACGCTTCCTATTCATATCTACCTTTCTCTGTATTTCTATGGGTTAGCTAAATATACTTCATCGACCTTACCTGCCTGTACCTGTGTGTAGTCGTTTGTTCCTTACCTGTCCTGTTTACACCTGCCACTCACGTCCACCTTTGTCTCGTGCGATGTTTATGCTTACCTGTCTCCTCACCTGCCCCGTGTGTACCCCATATGGAGTGTGTACGTAGGTGTGCATATCGCTCTGTACCCTCCTCTTTGTGTGTGTGTGTGTGTGTGTGTGTGTGTGTGTGTGTGTGTGTGTGTGTGTGTGTGTGTGTGTGCGCTCGTTTTTTTACTTTTAAGTCTTTGTAAATTAGACCTGTATTGTATTGTTTCCGTGGTACACGAATTTTCAACGGCAGACCTTTTTTTTTTTATTTCGTTTGACAATTTGATTTTTATTGTGTTTATTTTTTACGATTTCATAAGGTGCGTGTGTGTGTGTGTGTGTGTGTGTGTGTGTGTGTGTGTGTGTGTGTGTGTGTGTGTGTTGACCCGTGACCTTTGGCTGGGATGGAAGGTGTTTCGGGGAAGTGTGTTGCTTTTTACTCCTCCTCCTCCTCTTTCCCTCTCTCCTCCCCCCCCCTCCCCCACCTGGTGACGAAGCGGACTCCATTGAACACTCTCTCTCTCTCTCTCTCTCTCTCTCTCTCTCTCTCTCTCTCTCTCTCTCTCTCTCTCTCTCTCTCTCTCTCTCTCTCTCTCTCGATGACGGTGCTGGTTGCTTCCATTAATTACGAGTCATGGTAGAAAAAAAGGAAAAAGGAAGGTGAAAAGGAGAGGCAACGAGAGAGGGAAAAAATAGAGGATGAAAGGAGGCATTGAAGGAAGGAAGAAAGCAAGAAAGGAAGAAGGAAAGGAAGAAAGCAAGCTAGGAAGAAGAGGAACAACGAAGGGAGGAAGGAAGAAAACGCTGATAGAAGAAAGGAAGGAAGGAAGAAAGAAGAAAACAATAAAAGAAGCAAGAAAAAAGGGAAACAACGAAAGGAGGAAGAAAACAATCAAGAAATCAAAGGAAAAAAAGGAAAGAATTAAACAAGGAAGAAAACACCGATAGAAGGAAGGAAGAATGAAAGCAAACAAAGGAGAAGGGAAACAGCGATGAAAGTAAAGAAAAAAAGAAAGAAAGGAAGAAGAGAAATCAAAAGCTCGACCTACTACCAATACGTCCCCTCCTCCTCCTCCTTCTCCTCCTCCTCTCTTCTTTCTTTATTTCTTCCTTTTCCCGTTCCTCCTTCCTCCGCCCTTCTTTTTTCCCTCTTTCCGCACCACTGGCTTTCCGTTTGTCAGGTGTAGGCGGCGTGTGGCTTAGGACAGGTGTAGGCAGACAGGTTTGGTGTGTCCAGGAGAGGGAGATGACGGTGGTGTATTGGTGGTGATGATGGTGATGAATTAATAGTTTTATGTGTTCAGCAGAGGAAGATGACGTTGCTGTTGATGGTGGTGATGAGTGTGGTAGTGGTGATGACGATGTGGTGATGGTGTTGTGTTGTTGGTAGTGTTGGGTGGTGAGAACGTGGTGATGGTGATGATGTATTGGATGGTGGTGACTTTCCTGGTGGTGTTGTGGTGATGCCTAGTTGGTGGTGAGTGGTGATGTCTTGATGATGGTGGTGGTGGTGGTGATGCGTTTTGAGTTGCAGTGACGAGTGTTTTCTTTTAAGTCCTGAGTGATGGTGGTGGTGGTGGTGGTAATGCAGAGTTGGTGATGACGTGGTGTTTGTGAGTGGTGAGTGGTGGTGGAGTTGATGGCTTTATATTGAGATACGCATGTGGCTCTGGAGGTCCTTGTGTGTGTGTGTGTGTGTGTGTGTGTGTGTGTGTGTGTGTGGAAATGGGTGGGTATGTATATTTACTTGATTGATTTTTAATATGTGAAGCTGGTGATGATGGTGGTGGTGGTGATGATGGTGGTGGTGGTGGTGGTGGTGGTGGTGATTTATTAAGTAACTTTGGTAATACCTGTAATACGATGATACTAATGTGGTAATGGTGGTGATGATGTTAGTGTAAGAAAGATGATGGTGATGATGGGGATGGGAGTGGTGTTTTTTTCTATTGAAGGTGAGGAGGTAATTAACGTTATTGTGATGGTGATGGTGATAGTGTAAGAAAGATGTGGTGATGATGATAGTGGTGATGGTGGTGGGAGTGTATTTTTATTAAAGGTGAGGAGGTAATCAGCGTTCTTGTGATGGTGATGGTGATAGTGGTGATGGTGGTGGGAGTGTATTTTTATTGAAGGTGAGGAGGTAATCAGCGTTCTTGTGATGGTGATGGTGATAGTGTAAGAAAGATGTGGTGATGATGATAGTGGTGATGGTGGTGGAAGTGTATTTTTATTAAAGGTGAGGAGGTAATCAGCGTTCTTGTGATGGTGATAGTGTAAGAAAGATGATGGTGATGATGATAGTGGTGATGGTGGTGGGAGTGTATTTTTATCGAAGGTGAGGAGGTAATTAACGTTATTGTGATGGTGATGGTGATAGTGTAAGAAAGATGATGGTGATGATGATAGTGGTGATGGTGGTGGGAGTGTATTTTTATTGAAGGTGAGGAGGTAATCAGCGTTCTTGTGATGGTGATGGTGATAGTGTAAGAAAGATGATGGTGATGATGATAGTGGTGATGGTGGTGGGAGTGTATTTTTATTGAAGGTGAGGAGGTAATCAGCGTTCTTGTGATGGTGATGGTGATAGTGTAAGAAAGATGATGGTGATGATGATAGTGGTGATGGTGGTGGGAGTGTATTTTTATTGAAGGTGACGAGGTAATTAACGTTCTTGTGATGGTGATGGTGTCGATGGTAATTATAGTGATGACGCACAAAACAATAACAACAGCAAAAAAACAAAGAAATTATCCACGAAACTCAATACACCTCTCGTTTGCATTCATTCATTTGTTTGTTTAGTAATTTGCGAGTCTTCTTTGCCTGTTTATTTTTTTATACGTCTCGAGTGGCGGAGAAGGAGGAGGAGGAGGAGGAGGAGAGACACGTGAGGAGGAATTAGCGATCTTATTCCCACTACGCAACTCGCCTTCCTCTGTGATGGACTGAATGCTATCTCTCTCTCTCTCTCTCTCTCTCTCTCTCTCTCTCTCTCTCTCTCTCTCTCTCTAAATGAACTGTTCCTTCTCTCTCTTTCGTGCCAGTAAAGATCTTCTACGGTTTCTTCTTTTTCTTTTATTTCTCCTCCTCCTTGTCTTCTTCCTCCTTCTCTCCTTCCTCCTCCTCCTCCTCCTCTTCAGCTGGCCTTGAGTCAAGCCACCAACCCTCGCCTATTTTTCTTTCTCACTCACCACTCCTTCCCTTTATTCTTCATTTTCACTCACTCTCTCTCTCTCTCTCTCTCTCTCTCTCTCTCTCTCTCTCTCTCTCTCTCTCTCTCTCTCTCTCTCTCTCTCCTTATTCTTCATTCTCCACTAACCAATCTCTCTCTCTCTCTCTCTCTCTCTCTCTCTCTCTCTCTCTCTCTCTCTGCCAGTCACCCCGAGCAGGATTGGGCAAGATTGGAAGGGTTTGTGTGTTGCCTACGCTTAAAAGCAGAGTTCCTCCTCCTGTTCCTCCCTTCCTCCCTCGTGTTCCTCCCTTCCTCCGTCCTCCTTCCGTCCATCCTTTGTCCCTCCTCCCTTCTCTGCTGTTTCCTCCTCCGCCTTCTGCTCCTTCTTCACTTCATTCGCTGTGCATTTTCCTTCCTTCTCTCTTTCTCCCTCCTGTGCATTTGTTTACATTCCTGGCTCTCTTTGCGCCTGGAGACTGTGTGTGTGTGTGTGTGTGTGATTGGGTACGTCTATGAATACTCACACTTCCCTCTGATCAACATAACGACGATGAGGAAGGAGAGTTTACGTAGCAACTTCTCGTTTCTCGTAGTTTCCTCCCCCCATGCTCTCTTTCTCGTTTTATTTATAGCGTAACTTCTGAGGAACAGCGAGGGAAGGAAAGCCAGTCAGTCAGTCAAAGAGGAGCGGTAACCGTGAGTAGCATTTCGGATATCACTTATTATTTTTCTTAAAGTTTTTGTTCCCTTTCTTTATCTTCCTCTCCTCGTTATCTTTATCTTGTTTTCTCTCATTTATCTTTCCCTCTTTATAATACAGCCGACTTATCTTTCTCCACCGTCTTCTCTTTATCATTATTTGTCCCCTTAGTGTGTGTGTGTGTGTGTGTGTGTGTGTGTCCCATTGCCCCCTTGTTTGTGTATAGCTATTTTGGGGAGAGTCAGTCAGCTGGGGAGAGAAGAGGAAGGGGAGAGAGAAGTGGTGAACCCCAAATGGCATCACTGGGAAGGAGAGAGGGAAGAGGAAGATGTGGGGAGAAGGGGGGCGGGGAGGGGAGGTGTGGGGAGAAGGAAGGGGAGGAGGGAAGAGGATGGTGGGATTACGTCAGCGGGTCAGCAGGAGAGGAAGGGGAGGGGGAGGGAAGGAGAGGAAGGAAGATGACAGGTGGAGGATGATAACAGAGTGAGGCGAGTCCTGAATTGGAATCCTATTGTTGAAATGCATTGTTATCACTGTCGTTATCTTCGTTATCGCCCTCCTCGTCTTCCAGCCCCTCTTCTTCTTCTTTCTCTCCCCTTTGTCTTTGTCTCTCTCTTCACCATCCTCAGCGAACCTATTATACTTTCCTCTAACAGTCTTTGCCGTTGTAGTGTTTTTTTTTTTTCTGTTGTCTTCGTTTTCTTCTTCGTCATCGTCTTCTACGTCTTCACTGTCCTCCTTTTCATCCTCCTCCTCCTCCTTTTCTACGTTGTCATCCGTCACCTCTTCCTACCACTCCCGGAACACACACACACACACACACACACACACACACACACACACACACACACACACATCCTAAACAAGAGGGAATGAGATGATGATGATGATGGCGAAGATAATGAGAATAGTGGTGGTGAACAATAAGCTGTGTGTGTGTGTGTGTGTGTGTGTGTGTGTGTGTGTGTGTGTGTGTGAATAGATTAGTGAATAGGCATGCAGGCAGTTGGATCGGTTACTTAAGTGTGTGTGTGTGTATGTGTGTGTGTGTGTAGGAGGTTAGGTCGGTTGCTCATATATGCGTCAGGATGAGTCGGTGTTCATGAGTCATCTGGGAGGAGTCGTTTACCAATAGGAGGAGGGAAGGGAAGGGAAGGGAAGAGAAGCGGGGAAACGGCCGCTGGGAGAGGAGCAATATTCATCAGTACAGGAAAGGGTTGGTAGGTTAACAGGTAGGTAGTTGAGTATTCTTTTTCTCTTCTTTTTTAGCTTACCTGTCCGCTTGTTCGCTTTGTCCCCTCACCTGGCTACTTTTTTTCCATGTCATTTATTCCTTTTTTGTGCCATCGTACATTTTCGTCAGGGATGGAAGAGGCTGGGTAGTGTTTTTTTTTTTTCTTACCTTTGTTTTGTATGTCTATGTGATTATCTGTTTACCTGTCTGTCTGTTCGTCTGTTTATGCCCGTTTACCTGTTTGTGCATTCGTCCACTTGTTTATTTGTCCGTTTGTCTGTATGTCTGTTTAGGTTCATCTATCCCTTTGTTCGTCTGTCTGTGTATGTTTATCTGTATGTCTGTTTGTTTGTCTTTCCGTCCTTGTGCTCGTCTCTATGCATATCTTTATTTATATGTCTATTTGTCTGTCTGTTTGTATGTCTATGTCTATCTGTATGTCCATTTCCCTGTCTGCTTCCGTCTGTCTGTCTATTTTCTGTCGCAATTTTCCATCTCTTCCGTTTTCTCTTCTTCGTAAATTAAATATTTCGTTGAATCCTCCAAACATTTTTCTCTCCTTTTTCTCTTTTATCCCCCTCCTGCTCGCCTTCCCCTGCGTCAGCACTCCTCCAGGAAGAGAGAGAGAGAGAGAGAGAGAGTGATGAAGCCAGGTTATGCTGTAAGGATGTTCAAGTCACAGCATTAAGATTTGTTTATGTACACAGTCATGCTAAGTATATATACACCTGTAGTCTGTCTGTTACCCACGCCTTATCTCCCAGATTAGGAAACACCATCAGCCTGGGGAAGCCCGGCGGTGTGGCGTGGGGATTGGGTAAGAGGGAGGGAGGAGGGGACGGGGAAGGGGGGAAGGGTAAGGTAGAAGGGCGATGGGGAGGAAGCGAGGGAAGAGAAGATGGCAATGACGCACAGGGGAGGATATAAAAATTAGGGTTGGGAGAGGTGACTAAAAAATGGAGGGAGGGAGAGATGTAGAAAAGTAATTGTGGAAAGGAGGGACGAACAGGGAGGGAGAAAGGGGTAGGGAAGGGATGGAGGGGAAAGAAGAAGGGGAAAAAGGGAGAGGAGAGAGGAAGGCGGGAGATGAGAAAGAAATGAACACAAAGGAACACAAATGAAGAACAAACAACAGCAGACCTGCTTGTCCTTACGAGGCTGTTTGTGATAAGCTGCACTAACTATCTAATCAAAGGTGGAAGATGAAGGACAGCAAAGGCGAAGGCTCCTCCCCACCCCCCATCCCTCCAGCCAAAGCTGGCAGGAAAGGAAAAAGAACCATGCAGCATGGAAAAACTGCATGGAAATTATGTAGGAAAGAACTACCATTACTGCTACCATTAACCGGGCGATAAAAGTGAACAAGGACACCAGTATTCGAAAGAACTTAACGTTATTACGACAATGAGTAATATCTTAGTTGCTGGTTGGTTT
>NC_066544.1:6440023-6547523 GCF_024679095.1 Eriocheir sinensis
AAGGAAATGAAGGGTGGGAAAGGAAACAAGAATAAAGGAAGGTTAGGAAGGAAAGGAAAGGAAAGGAACCATGACGAAATGAAGGGAAGGAAAAGGGAATGAAAAAAATGAAACCGAAGGAAAGGAAAGGTGGGAAAGGAAACATGAATAAAGGAAGGTTAGGAAGGAAAGGAAAGGAAAAGAACCATGACGAAATGAAGGGAAGGAAGGAAATGAAAATGTAAGACGAAACGAAACCAAACGGAAGGAAATGGAAAGAAAGTAAAGGAAGCGAAATAGAGGGGAAGGAAAGGTGTGAGTTTCGCTGATGTTGATGTTTTTGGAGAGGATGTAATGTGAGGGGAATGTCCGCCGAGTGTTGGCAGGTAATGCGGGGGAGGGAGAAGGGGATGAGGGGAAAGGTGGGGAGGGAGGGGAGGTTACCTGTATCAACGGCTAATTGAGGACCATCACCTGTGGACTCCTCCCCTCCTCCTCTCTCGGACATTCACCTGTACATCCCCTCCTCACCTCCTCTCTTCCTTCCTCTCCTCTCCTCTCCTCTCCTCTCCCTTCCTCTCCTCTCCTCTCCCTTCCTCTCCTCTTCCGTCACCCATGTCCATCTCATCTCTCTTCCCCTCCTGTCCTCTCTTCCTCTCCTCCCCTTTCCTCCTCCCTCCCCTCTTCCTTCTCTTCCGTCACCCATGTCCATCTCATCTCTCTTCCCCTCCTGTCCTCTCTTCCTCTCCTCCCCTTTCCTCCTCCCTCCCCTCTTCCTTCTCTTCCGTCACTCATGTCCATCTCATCTCTTCCCCTCCTGTCCTCTCTTCCTCTCCTCCCCTTTCCTCCTCCCTCCCCTCTTCCTTCTCTTTCGTCACCCTGTCCATCTCTTCTCCTCTTCCCCTCCTCCCATTTTTATCCTCATCTTCCTCACGTATACTTTCTCGTTCCTCCCCCCTCCCCCTTCCCCTCCCCCTCTCCTCCCCATCTCTGCCCTCCTCTTCCATTCATCTCTGCCCATCATTACATCCATCACTGGGCCATCCGATATATCTTCTTCCTCTTCCTCTTCCTCCTCTTCGACGCTGAAAACTAAACTAATGTATCTCTCTCTCTCATTCCTCCTCTTCCCCTCCTCCTTTTGACCCCCTTATCTGCCCTCATTCCTCCCTTACTCCCCCTTTTGTCCCCTTTCCCTCCCCTCCCGTCATTATCTACCTTCCCTCTTCCCTCCCCTCCCCTACATCCCCTTCTTCCCCCTTTCCCTCCGCTATCATCATTATCTACCTTACCTCCTCCTCCCTCTTCCCCTACCTGTATCCCCTTCCTCCCCCTTTCCCTCCCCTATCATCATTACCTTCCTCCTCCCCCTCCTTCCCTTGCCCTCCCTTCCTCCCCACCAGTACCCTCCCTCCCCTCTTCCTCCCCTATATCCCTCATTATCTCCTCCCCTTTTCATCATTGCTACCTTCCTTCTTCCCCCTTCGGTTCCGTTCCCCCCTCCCCGTGCCCTCACCCGTAGCCTCTTCAACAGGTAATCACAGGTGTACACGTGGTCTGACCTGATGCCTGTTTTTGTTTTTGTTGTCAGTGATGTTTTTGTTTAGTTCTTTTCTTTCTTTTTTTGGCACTCAAGTTCCCAGATTGTGTTTTTTTATTGATTGTACTTGCATAAAAAAAATTGGGGGGACTTTATTTATTTTTATCAATTATGTTTATTTGTTTTTATTTATCTTATATCGACTTACTTGACTGATGTTCCCATGAAGTGTTTTATGGGGAATCTATTTATTTATCTTTTTCTTTATCAGTGTTTTTATTCTCTATTAACTTTATATTTTATTTCATGTTTTTTTTCAACAGTTCAAATTTCGTGTATGTTTATTATTTCTGAGTGACAAACTTTCATCGACACAAAACAATGTCCTCTTTTTAGCTTCAACTCAGATCTCGTGTGTTTTACCTACTTATTTTTACTCCAAACTTCTTTCTTACATCATACAGTTTTTCCAGTTGCGATTAAGTTTTGTGTTTCGATGTTGACACGTTTTCGTCTACTCAGCAACATTCTTTTCCAATAATTAACCCAACACACCCTCAGAATTTCCCAACATAAGTCATCCATCCCACTCATTAGCTTTCCTTGACGCAAGACTTTCATCACATTGAACTCCTTTCTAAGTTTTCGGTGACCTTTTCCCTGTGTTTCATCATCATCATCATCGTCATTATCAGTGTCATTCCATTGGTGTACTTAGGTCTTTCACAATCATTAGCTTTCCTTGACGCAAGACTTTCATCTAATTGAACTCTTTTGTAAGTTTTCAGTGACCTTTTTCCTGTGTTTCATCATTATCAGTCTGTCATTCCACTGGAGTACTCAGGTCTTTCACAATCATTTCTTTTTATTTCTGTTCTGTGCCTTTAGTTTCCAGTATCGAGGTGTTTAGGTCTTTCCCTCTCGTAATTTTCTACTAGTCTTTTCACCTCAACACCTGTTCTCCTGTTTTATGATCAACTCAACACCTTCAAAGCCTTTCTATTTTTTATTAGTTCACATCAAATGTTTATTCCACACTTTCTCCCTCCCCATTTCCTATTTTTTCATACTTTTTAAACGTACTCGACACCATTTTCTCTTTTCTATAATTAACCCAACGTTTTTAAAGCCTTAAATTTATTTTTGTTTAGTTAACAGGAATGGTCATCTCTCTTTCTCTCACCCTCTCCTATTTTTTAATACTTTTTTTCTACTTTTTTTTATCTATTCCACTATTTTCTCTTTTCTATAACTAACTCAACGTCTTCAAATCTTTTCTTTTTGTTTACTTTACATCGATATTCACGTTTCTCTCTCCCTTTCTTATTTTTCTTGTACTTTTCTCTCACTTTCTTTTATTTTTCTTATACTGGTTTCGTCTACTCCAACTCACCTCATTTTCTCTCTTCTATAATTAACTCGGCACACCCTTAAACCTTACCTCCGCGTCATCCATCAAGGAAGAGACGGACGCACTCCAATAAAGTTTCCCGTGACTTGCACCGCGACACACACACACACACACACACACACACACACACACACACACACACACACACACACACACACACACACAGACACACACACACACACACACACACACATGTTCGCTCCCTCCCTCCTGGCCATCACCTGAGGCGCCTGACCGACACGTGACAGCTTGGCCAACGCTGCGAGTGTTGTAATCTGCACCTCTTGTTTCACTGTACTCAGGTGCTGGCTATCGAGGCCGCCCGTCTGGTGTGTCGAGGTTGTGGAGCCTACGTAGGTGTGCTAGATTTTAAAGGGGTAACTTAACATGTAGATTAGTTATAGCCAGCACCTTTTGCTTCATTGGTCTCAGGTGCTGGCTCTCGAGGGTGCCAGGCAGGTGTGTGTGTATTAATATTGTGAAGCCTACGTAGGTGATAAAAAATAAATGAATAAAATAAAACCTCCTTGACCTATATCCCCAGTCAAGGAAGTCGATGTAAAATAAATGCAAAAGTAAGTATAAATAAATAAAAATAATGGACTCGAATGGGTAAATTAGCAACCTCCACTCATTTCTGCTCTCATTATAGGAGCAGGATTAGCGGCCTTCTTTTATTTATTTTCCTTTGAGCTGCTTCCTTTACTCAAAAAAAAAAAAAGTAGATGGGTAAATAGTGTCTGCATCTCAGTTTTGCTTTGCCCAATTGGCTCTTCATGGCTTTACGTTGACCTTTACCTAGATAATGAAGCCTACAGAGGTGTCTTAGATCTTACAGTAATGAATAGTCTACACTGCACCTCTCGTTTTCTTATGCTCAAGTGGCTCTTAAGGGCTTCACGTGTGCCTCTAGATGGTGAAGCCTACAGAGGTGCCGAAAAGTAAATAGAATAAGTGTATGAATAAATTATCTTTGCCTGGTGACGGTGTGCTCAGGTGTGTTTTGAAGTGCACGCAGGTGTGTGTATAAACTGAGGCTTTTTGTTACGGTCCTCGAGAGGGTGAAGCCCACAGAGGTGCCTAAAAAATAAACAATAAGTGTATGAATAAATGATCCTCGCTTAGTTTCGGTATGTTCAGGTGTGTTATAAAATGCGCGCAGGTGTGTATGTATAAAATGTTAGATTTGCGATTGGGTGCCTTTAGATAATGAAACCCACAAAGATACTTGATAATACACAAAATGAGCATATGAATAACTTATCTTCACTTAATTTCGTAATGTTCAGGTGTGTTTTGAATTGCGCGCAGGTGTGTGTATAAAAATTGTTAGGGTTACAAATACTTGCCTCTAGATGAACAAAATGAGTATATGAATAAGTTATCTTCACTTAATTTCGTAATGTTCAGGCGTTTTAAATTACTCACAGGTGTTTAAAAATTGCGAGGCCTGCTTCGGTTAGCTGCCCTAAATATAAGTAAATCAATCAATGGGTAGATGACCAAATAATTCATGCCTAGTTTAGTGTTTGTAGTGTAAAGTAAACAGAAAACAGAACCGGGTGTGAAAAATGTTAACTTCCTCGCTAGTTACGTTTATGGGCAGAGGTTCGGTAGTGTCGTTAGATGCGAATTCGTTAAGTGCGTGATCTTAGTGTATGTATAAATAGTAAAATCAATACGTGAACGAATAAGTAATCTTCAAAGTGTTACGTTGTGCTCAGGTCCAGTTATATCGTTAGATGCGAATTCGTTAGAAGTGAATTTGTTAGGTGCGAGATCTTTGTGTTTGCATAAAAAGTAAAATCAATACGTAGACGAGTAACTAATCTTCGTCGTGTTATTTTGTGCGCAGGTGTGGGTCTTTCGGGCGTCAGTCAGGTGTGTGTCAGGTGTGTGAGGCCTACGGAAATGCCATACATGTGAACAAACAGATCCATGAATAAGCAGTCGTGTTACACCTTCCTTCCTTGTGCTCAGGCGCGCCTCTTACGGGAGTGCCTTGAGGTTAAGGACCCTACGTGTGTTCCTCAAGTGTCTCCTTAAAGTCTCTACCACTTTTCCTTATCGGGAGACGTAGTTTATGTTTTTTTTCGTTATTTTTTACGCTTGCCCTTGACTGCATCCTCTAGTGAAACATCTATCTATCTATCTATTTATATCCATACATACATATATATTCATGAGTGTATAAATTGGTGGAAATTTAATTGGCGCCTTGAAGGTCAATAAACGCGTAATGCCAAGAGGTACGTCAGAGTAAGTAGATAAGCAAATACATGGATACATAAAATAAATGAAGGCGAAATATGGAGAGGTAGGTTGTAAATAGGCAAGCATGTAAATGAAACCGCACTTTTAAATATGTAAGCAAGTGTAAATAAATGAGTAATGTCAATAGATACAAAATGAGTGGATATCTAGAGTATAAATAGATACATTGATGATGCCTCAAATAAAAAAGAGACACGTGAAGAAATAAAATATGAAGAAAAAAATGCATCTCCGTATTTCGTCTTTACATGGACCTAACGAATACTTCCTCACTTCTTTTAGATCATTAGTTTATTTAATCTGATGATATTTCAGGCGAGGAAAAGTGTACACGTTGAAGTAAAAGCGTATACGTTGTGGAAGAAAATACAAGTTCTTGGAAAAGTTTATAAAGTAGAAAAAATATAAGTTCTAGAAAAAGTATAAGTTCTAGAAAATTGTATGTTCTCGAAAAGTATAAGTTCTAGAAAATTGTAAAAGGTATAGAAAATTGTATGTTCTCGAAAAGTATAAGTTTTAGAAAGTTGTATAAGGTATAGAAAAAAGTATAAGTTCTAGAAAATTGTATATTTAGAAAAAGTATAAGTTTTAGAAAGTTGTATAAGGTATAGAAAAAAGTATAAGTTCTAGAAAATTGTATATTTAGAAAAAGTATAAGTTTTAGAAAGTTGTATAAGGTATAGAAAAAAGTATAAGTTCTAGAAAAAAGTATAAGTTCTAGAAAAAAATATAAGTTTTAGAAAGAAGTATGAGTTCTAGGAAAAAGTATGCTCTAGAAAAAGTATAAGTTCTAGAAAAAAAGTAGTTAAAAAAAAAATATAAGTTTTAGAAAGAAGTATGAGTTCTAGGAAAAAGTATAAGTTCTAGAAAAAAGTATAAGTTCTAGGAAAAAGTATGTCCTAGAAAAAAGTCTTAAGTTCTAGGAAAATGTCCATGTTCTAGAGAAAAGAAATATAAGTGCTAGAAAAAGTATACATAATCTAGCTCTCAAGAATTCCTCCTCGCGCGTGTCCTCATCTCTAAAGACACCCAGGGCTAGGAAGTCGAGGCTAGATCATCGCCGACTCATGGGAGGGGAAAAAAAAGAAAACGTTTAATATTTTCTTCATTTGTTGAGGTATTAATTGATCAACTTTTATTTTTCATGCATCTCAAATTGACCGGTTCGTGGAAGTCTGTCGGTGGCTTTCCTCATGTGGCCGAGAAGTCATTGAGTTTCCTAATGAATTACCAAGTCCAGAGTTTTTTTTTAATTAATAACCAAATATATATTTTTCTTTACGTTTAGCCTACATAAAAAGAGTTAAATTTTCTTAGTCATTTTATTATATTATATTTTTTACGTTCATACATCGTTTAAAATAATAAATAAATAAAAAAAAATATACTCGACATATTTATTTTTGCGTTCCTAAGTTTCTGTACATATATATTTATTTTACGGAGTCTACATAAAATAATTTCTTACTGATATCATTTATTTTTTGTATTTTTTTCGTTCGCAGTTAAATTAAACCAGTAAATTAAGAAATACTATCTCTAGACTTTATATTTTTCTGCGTTTATAAATTTCTTTACACACTTTTTACGTAACCTACATAAAAAAAAATTCTTACTGACATTTTTTTTTGCGTTCACAGACAAATGAAAACAATGAATTGAGTGTATACGTGTTCAATGAGTTCACTTTTTTTTCTTTTGCTTGCGTTCATAACTAAAAACAAATATACCAGCGTGGAGACAGCATAGGCGGAGGGTATAGCCAGACGGGGCCCACGCGAGGAAGTGTGAGTGAGTGACCTCGACAAGCGTGGAGGAGGAAGAGGAGAAGAAGAAGGAGAAGGAGAAGGAAGGCACGGAGAGGGTGTGGGACTGTGAAAAGAGGAACAGGAGGAGGGAGGAAAATTAAGTACGGGTAGGAAGGAGAAGAAGAAGAAGGAAAAAAAGAGAAGAAGAATATAAAAAAAAGTAAAATAAAACGCAAAAAAAGAATAGAAAAGAAGAAAAAGGAGAAAAGAAAAGGAAAAAAAATAAATCAAGAAAAAGATGAAGGGAGGGTGAAGGAGAAGAAAAAGAAGAAAAAGAAGGAGAAGAAGAAAGCAAATAATAAATGCGGGCACAGGGTAGGGTGGGGCGGGGCGGGGCGGGGCATCAGAGTGTAGTGGTGGGTGCCAAGGTGTAAGAAGTGCCAGGTGAGTGCCAGTGGTGTGTTTGTTTACAGGCCAGGTGGCACTGTGGGGAGGGGTGGGCGTGGGGGGGGGGGCGTGTTGTTGTTGATCTTCCCCTCATACATTCACCTCTCTCCCCCCTCCCGTTCCTTCCTCCCTCATCGCTGTCCCCTCCCCATTTCTCTTCTTCACGTCTCTCTTCTTCTTCCTCTTCATAGTCGTCTCTCGTCCCATCTCTCTTCATGTCTCCTTCCTTCTTCCTTTTCCTCCCTCCCTTTCCTTATCGTTGTCTCTCCTCCCCACCTCTCATCAAGTCTCTCTGTCTCTTCTCTCCCTCACCACCTCCTTCCTCTTCATCGTTTACATTCTCTCCTCTCCATCCCTCTTCCCTTACATAATTTTCCTCCCTCCTCCTGTTCGTCTTTCCACACATCCTCTCCTCGTGTCTTTCTTCCTCCTTCTTTTTCTTCTTCTTCTTCTTCCTTATCTCTCATCTCTTACCTAATATTCCTCCTTCCTCCTGCTCCTCGTTCCCTTCTACCCCTCTCCCCATGCCTTCCCTTCCTTCTTTCACTTCACCTGCCAACATTTCCCTCACCCCACCTCCTTCCCTTACCCTTATCTCCCCTCTGTCCCCTCCCCCCTTCCCCACTCTCCTCCCCAACCTCACCTGCGCCCCAGCAACTTACCTTCTATTAATTGTGCATTCGCTTCTCTCTCTCTCTCTCTCTCTCTCTCTCTCTCTCTCTCTCTCTCTCTCTCTCTCTCTCTCTCTCTCTCTCTCTCTCTCTCTCTCTCTCTCCTACTTCCTCATCTCCTGTCTCGTAACTTGAGTCCATTTTTCTTTTCACGTTTCCCTTTTACCTCTTTCTCTTCTCTTATCCTCTCTACGTCTCTCCTCCACTGGCATGAATTGTTATAGTGTTGGAGGAGGAGGAGGAGGAGGAGGAGGATCTGGCTGCCGCTTCTCGAGGTTTAAAAAAGAGGACGAGAGAGATTTCCGGGAATTAACAAAGAAAATGCGAGTGTGTGTGCGCGCTGGCGGAGAGAGAGAGAGAGAGAGAGAGAGAGAGAGAGAGAATATAAGTTTGTATATTGCCATCCATAAATTCACCTCAGCAGCCAACCAATCACATTTCGTTTTAGCCGTGACGTCACGGTTTGTTTATACCACACCTGTCCTTCCCTCCAAGGTCACCTGTATTACATGCGCACCACCTCCTGGTCTGCGCGCACCCGAGACAGGCGCCTAATAAATGTGTATTGCTACGTTCTGTGTATTTATATTCCCACACATGACTAGATGGTGTGTGTGTGTGTATGTGTGTGTGTGTGTGACGGAGTGATGGATTATGCAACACACTTCGTCATGAGCCGCTAGCAAACTAAACTAAGCAACAGAATCCAATTAACACACACACACACACACACATACACACACACAGACACACACACATTTACTTTCTATGAACCAGGTTAATCTAATGTGACATACTTTCGCACACACACACACACACACACACACACACACACACACACACACACACACACACACACAAAGACAACATAACAAAATAAACTGATACAATGAAATAGAAATTGGATGCTTTGTTCAGAAATGCGTCAAAATCGAGTTTAGAAGCATGACTGGTGGAGAAAGGAAATGTGTGTGTGTGTGTGTGTGTGTGTGTGTGTGTGATTCGCATGGCAATAGTGAACAATCCAGAGAGAGAGAGAGAGAGAGAGAGAGAGAGAGAGAGAGAGAGAGAGAGAGAGTTGCAGAGTGACGGGCGGATGGTGAAAGTGACAATCCAAAGCGTATAAACCTGTAGGTAGTGATGGTGGTGATGAAGGTGATGGTGAAGGTGATGGTGATGTGTGGGTGATGATGGTGTGTGTGTGTGTGTGTGTGTGTGTGTGTGTGTGTGTGTGTGTGTGTGTGCAGAAAACAAGGACACATATTCTTGAGCTTTCATTTGATTGGCTTCGTTCTGGACACATGGAGGAAAGGAAGCAGAGAAGAAGGGTCATAGAAGAGGAGGAGGAGGAGGAGGAGGAGGAGCTGAAGGAGGAAGAGGAGGAGTAAATGCTCAGAAATATGTAATCTGTAAAGAAAACAGGAGAGAGAGAGAGAGAGAGAGAGAGAGAGGATGCTCACTATAAACGGAAAAATAAAGATAGCGTAGCATTTCCTAATTATCAGAGCTAATAATACTCTCTCTCTCTCTCTCTCTCTCTCTCTCTCTCTCAACAATACCTGACATTACCTCGGTGAAGTGGGAGAAGCCTTGCATAATTAGGAAACAGGGAGGTAGTTTGGTGGAAGAGGAGGAGGAGGAGGAGGCAAGAATAGCAGTTAGGTAGAGAGAGGAAGGGAGGAAGGAAGGGGATGGAAGAGGGAACGGAGAGAGGAGAAGAGGAGGAACAGAAAGAAAATGGAAAGGGGAGGAGGACATAAACGAGGGATGAAGAGGGGAAGGTAAAGGGAAAGGGGATGGGGGAAGGAAGGAAGAGAGAAAAAATGGGAAAGGGGAAGGGGATGTGGGAACTGAGAGAGGTGGATAGAGAGGGAAGGAAGGGAAAAGGGATGGGGATGAAGAAATGAAGATAGGTGAATGGCAAGGAAGGAAGGAAAAGGTGAAGAGAATGGGAATGGGGAAGGAACTTAGGAAGAGAGGTGAATGGAGAGAGAGTAAGGAAGGGTGGGAAGAGAAAAGATGCTTAGGTGTGGGAGGAAGGGAAGGGAAGGGGTGGGGAAGTGGAAGTGAGTTGCACGCTTTGGTTATGTAACAAGATTGAGAGATGTTGTAGGGGAGGAGGAGGAGGAGGAAGAAGACAGGTGACAATGGAGTGTTAGGTGAAGGGAAGGGAAGGGAAGGAGGAAATGGAGGAAGGTTATCCGTGTGTGTGTGTGTGTGTGTGTGTGTGTGTGTGTGTGTGTGTGTGTGTGTGTGTGTGTGTGTGTGTGTGTGTCACCTCCCCAACCCCAAACTCCCCCCCTCCACCACCTGTTGTTTATCCCAAAAGCTGTCACCCCCAACCCCGTCCATCCTCCCCTCTCCCCTCCCCTCCCTCTCTCCTTCCCTCCGTCTTAATAGGTGCCAAGGTGCCTAACACGTGACCTCGTTGAAGGCTGAGAGAGAGAGAGAGAGAGAGAGAGAGAGAGAGAGAGAGAGAGAGAGAGAGAGAGAGAGAGAGAGAGAACCTGTCGTATCGCTTCATATCTACGTGATACCGACGACCAGACACGTTTATTTGTAAGCAGCATCTCTATCTACCTCTCAGGGGGGCGAGGGGGAGGGGAGGGGGGTGTAAGGGCTCTCTTGTTGGTGGTGGACGTGGATGTTGGATGATATGGTTGTGGGTGAGGTGTACGTATGGTGTGGGTGTGGGTATTGATGGATGTGTGTGGATGGTGTTGGTATAATTGTATGTGGGTATTTGTGAGATGTATGTATGATGTGGGTATGGGTGTGGTATGGGTATTGGTGGATGGGTGTGGATGGCGTTGGTATAATTGTACGTGGGTATTTGTGAGGTGTAGAAATGGTATGTGGGAATATTTGCGTTGATGTCGTATAGGAATGATATGGTTATGGGCGTAGATGGTGTGGATATGGGTGAGTTGTAGAAATTATATGTGTGTGGATGGTGTAGATATGGGTGAATTATACGTGTGGATGTAGTATAGGAAGGATGTGAGTATGGATGAGGCGTAGTGTGAGGGATAGTCTGGGTATGGATGGGTAAGGATATAGGGTATGAAGGTGTGAATGTAGGGTGGGATGTCAGTAGGTTGGGGTATTGGTGAGTATTAATGATTTTTTTTTTTAAATCAAAGGTCACGGCTCAAGGGCAACAAAAAGAGTACACACAAAAAAAGCCCGTTACTCGCATCTCCCATAAAAGATAAAAGTAAAGAGTAGCCAAAAGACAGGTCAATTTCGAGTGGAGAGGTGTCTTGATACACACTTCTTAGATGTAGGCGTGAAGGGGTGTGGAGTAGTGTGAGTGGGTGTGGGTTTGAGTGTGGGTACAGCTTCGGTTGGTGTATATGGGGAGGGTGTGGCAATGGGGATGGGGAAGAGGAGGGAGGAGGTAGGAGGGGAGGAATGGTAAGACTCATTAGTGTGGGAGGAGTGAGGAAGAAAGACAGAAGTGAGTGAGCGAGACAGTTAATTGGTTTGATGTAAGACGTTGGCAAGAAGGAAGGGAGGGAGGGACGAAGGGAAGAGACGGAGGAGAAGTACGAGCGGGAAGGAGGAAGGAAGGGAAATGGAACAAGGAAATGAGAACAGATAACAGAATTCGGAGGATGGTTCGGAGAGGAAGATGTTAAATAATGAAATAAAGAAAACAAAATATATACGCAGGAAGGAAAGGAAAAAGTACATAATAAAGAACAGCGAAAACAAGAAAGACGAGGGTAATTAGTGAGAGGAGAAAAGTAAGGATGAACAGAAAGTAGGAGTAAGGAAAGAAGGATATCAGAATGAGGAGGAATGACCGGAGAGGGTAAGTGGGAGTCGTGTAAGGAACAAAACATACAGGAAGAGAGAGAAAAAGCATATGAAGATTAACAAAAAAACTAGATATACAGAGGCAAGAGACAGGTATTGTAAGAGAACGAAATAAAGATGCGAAGTAAGGTAAAAACAGAAAGTCAGGGAGGAAGTTTACAAAAATAAGATATGCAGAGGAAAGAAAGACACAGGTATTATAAAAATAAGATATGCAGAGGAAAGAAAGACACAGGTATTATAAGAGAACGAATTAAAGATACGAAATAGGGAAAAGCAAGGAGGCAGGGAGGGAGGAGAGACAGTGAGATAATAGTTCTCGTGACTCTCGTTCGTGATGTGCTTGGTGGCGGAGACTCGTTTAAAGGCTCGTTTGATTGGCCTCTTCAGACGCTGATTGCTCTCCCGAGGCCACGCTCCGGTGTTTATAACCTGCCTTCCTGTTATCTCTTGCCTTAACCTTATTTGTTCGTCATATTCGTTTCAGAGAGGCAGCGTCTGAATAAATATAATAAAAATGTTTGCTAACTTATTTATTGATGTGTTTGCTCTTTGTAGAAACGACGTCTAAGAATAAGCGTCCCCTCTCTCATTCCTGTTCATATTTACTTCATTCATTCCTTCACCTGTACCTGTTATCTCTTGCCTTAACCTTATTTATTCATCATTTTGTTCGTTTCACAGAGAGGTAGTGTCTGAATAAAAATAATAAAAATCTTTGCTAACTTCTCATTTATTGATTTGTTTGCTCTTTGTAGAAACGACGTCTAAGAATAAGCGTCCCATCTCTCATTCCTGTTCATATTTACTTATTCATTCTTAGTCTTCCTTTCCTCTGTATTTTTCGTTTTCATCAGTTTAGATGCGTTTTTCTTTCCTCCTTTCATTACTCCATTGCTTCAAACATTTACTTGCTTAGTGTTTAGAGCTTTATATTTTGTTTATGTGATTATTCTATTAGTTTGTATATTTACTCGTCCCTGATTGTGAAAGTAAAGGTTTGTCGTAAAGGAATAAACGAACAGCCAAGCAAACCTATTATGAAGATTTGTGAGACGACGGACGACAAACATCTTATTTTGTTTGGCTACTGTGTGTGTTTGTGTGTGTGTGTGTGTGTTGGCTGGCAGTATCACACGTGGCAGTTTCCTCTCTCTCTCTCTCTCACACACACACACACACACACACACACACACACCGACCCTTCACCACCTGCGTTGTTATCAGTAAGGGCGACTCAGATGAGGAAGAAGAGCGTTTATTGTTTGTGTTGTGAGTAAGCGGTAAATGTTGCATCACCGTTGAGTAGTTGGCTTGCCCGTCAGGCGCTCACTGTATTTCTGGCAACACTGGGCAAGGGAACCCGCGAGGACAAAGTCAATATATAAAAGGAAAAAAAATAGTTTGATGGACTCCTGGGGTCGTATTTCAAGACATTTTGGCGCCCAAGAACACATATTTGACAAGGCTTTCGGTTTAGTTGTGGGAATTTCCAGGTGTAGTTTTATGACCCTGGTGGTAGTCTGACCCTTCTTCTGTACCATGAACCTGAAGAAACACTCATTAGAACCTGACTGACCCCCTATTTGACCTTTACTAATAGCTGGTGTGAGAGGCATGTCTTATAATACCAACCCTGAATTCTTGGAAGAGAGAGAGAGAGAGAGAGAGAGAGATTGTGCTTGTGTGTTGAGGGTAATTAACTGAATGAAACTTGGGAAGGCAATAGTAATTACGATTTGAATCACTGTGTTGTGAGACTCAAGTTAATGGGGGAACGCTCTGCAGGCGAGAACACCTTCATTCAACGACCATTCCACTCTCAGTAATGTCAGAACAGTCATGACCGAACGCTAAACGGGTACATTGCCTAGAGAATATCGTTTAGAATATGGGAACTTTACCTAGACGCTCGAGAATGAGACTGACAACTAAACACATCGAGACCCTTGTTCCTTATTGAATCAAAGACACAGCTTCCACTTCACTCCCTGATGGTAAAATGAAGCGCAGGAAAACGAAGCGATAAAAAGAGAGATAACACGAAATAAGAAAACTACTGAACGGAAAAAAATAAAAGAACAAAAGGGGGAGAATATAACAAAACGTGGGGAAAGTGAAACAAAGGAAGGAGAATATCGTATGCGAAAATAAAATGCGAATAAGATCGGAAAAGAAGAGCAGCTGAAACAGTTTTGCCTGAAAAATACGAATTACGATACCGAGACAGATACCAAAATAACGAGAAAGAAGAGAGGCAGAAAAAGAGGCGTAAAGCGAGAACGTTGAAATGTGTATCTTAGCTGTCTATTTGTGAACGTATACCTGCCTGTAACGTTACCTGGCGGGGTGGGAATCCATTTAATTAGTGCCAACCAACCCATCTCGTTTTTTTTCCCTCCTGTGGCGTTGTTGAGTTAATGGATGAAGTGACTGTTGCAACGCTGCGACACACACACACACACACACACACACACACACACACACACACACACACACACACACACACACACACCTGGATAATTATTTTGCACCTGTGTTACCTGAACGTGACTACCAATAGGAAAGAGGACAAGCTTGAAAGGGTTGAGGAGGAAGGGAAGGCATACAGATGAGGTTGGGAAGGAAGGGGTAGACATTCAGAAATAGGGAGGAGGAAAGGGAAGAGGATACATTAAAGAGGTGGGGAGGAGGAAAGGGAAACGAAGACATAAATAAGGCACACACAGACATGGGAAGAAGAAAGTGGAAGATAAAATAATACCAAAATGAAAGGAGAGAGAAGAGGGGGCGCAGAGATGGGGAGGAGTAAGGGGAAGATGAAACATAGAGATGGGAGAAAGAAGGAAAACTGGGGACATAGACATGGAGAGAAGGAAGGAGAAAAGGAGACATATATAGCTGAGAAGAAGGAAGGGGAAGAGGGGACATTTAGAGGTGGGGAGGAGGAGGAAGGGGAAGACTAACAAGAACGCAAGTATGCTGAAGGGAAGGGAAGGGAAGGGGGAGGGACAGCAGGAAGAGGAAGGGGTGACTGGGGACAAGGGTGTTTGGTGTTGCTAGAGTGATGTGTGTGTGTGTGTGTGTGTGTGTGTGTGTGTGTGTGTGTGTGTGTGTGAAGTTTAAAAGTCATCCGTCCGTTCTTTTTAGTTCCCGCTGACCCTTGCCTCTTCACTCCTCACCCTCCTCCTCCTCCTCTTCCCTTCCTCCCACCAAGTGTCGGCTTATGATAACACTCCAGATAAGGTTTGTTTCGAATTGCTGCCCCCTTCCCCCTTTCTCTCCACTATTTATTTATTTTTCTTTACCCTCGTATCTTCCATCGACAACAAAAGGGAAATAACTACCTCAAACAACAAAGACAACAACACCTGCAGCTTTTATTTATTTGTATATCTCCCTCTAGCAAAGGTTCTTCACCACCGCCACCACCACCACGACATCACCGAAGTTCTCCCCCTCCTCCTCTCCCTCTCCCTCCTACTTCTAAAACCCGCCACTTGGCAACTCTGTGAAAAACAGCTGGGTGGTGCATCAGCTGTTTCGCCCCTCTCTCTCTCTCTCTCTCTCTCTCTCTCTCGGGGTTGTGCATGCATTTTTCATTGTTCATCGTCGACTGTGTGTATAGCAGGGGCTCGTTCTGCCATTCTTGAAAAATAAAAAATGAAAAATGGTCAATCGTTCAATGGCGCAGTACTTCCGAATGGCTTTTTAGATTATTGACTGACTAACTGACTTGTTTCATGACCAGTTGGAACTTTGACTGACTGACTTGTTGGCTGACTGACTGCCTGACTAACTGGTTGGATGAATGGCTGACTGGTTGGATTTGAATGAAAAGTGTTGGATCTGACTGGTTATCTGAATGTTTGACTAATTGGTTGTCTGAGTGGTTGACAAACTGGTTGACTAGTTGGTTGTCTGACTAGAGAGCTGGTTCGACTACTTTTAAAACTTCTACTGCAGCATAATCTTTTATATGTAGGTATTTTTTTCTCGATATTCTTGTTCTTTGTTATTATCTCGAGGCTCCATGCTTTATCTTATGTTTTATAGGCTATTTTATATACATTTATTATCTTTCCCTTCTCGAAAATTGTGTATTCCGAATGTATGTTGTGTTGAGGGGTAAAATCTGTCAGGTGGAGCATGCACGGCGATTTTATCCAGTATGTTTTCACCGTAACCTTTCAGCTGGGTACAGCCATATAAAAAAAGGTGTGTGTGTGGGTTGAGGAAGTTGATAAAATTTAATATATATTCTTGGCGTGTTGTTTACCCCGTACGTGTTTGTGTTGCAGGTAACGCAGCGGTGTGTGGCGAGGTGCAGGAGAGGGGGGCGGGGTGTGGAGGTGAGGCAGGGGAGGGGAGGGTGGCAACACTGCAGGTCACGTGAGGCCAGTGTTGCCACCTCAGCAGTCACCCCTCAGCCACCACCCCTGGGTAACTATGCCATTAAATTTTATACTTTGTCCACTTTCTTTTTCTCTTTAATAGTAGTAGTAGAAGTAGTAATAGTAGAAGTAAAAGTAGTAATGGTAGTAATAAAGTGACGTTTATGTATTGTGATGTTGTAGGCTTAGTTTGCAGGGTGAGTAATTGTTGATATTGGGGCCAAGTCAAGGATTAAGGCCGAACTAGTGGTCTTATCAAGGGGTGGGCGTGTGGGTGGGGCAGTGTTATATTGTGAAGGCGCTGGGGTGGGGTGGATCAAAGGGGGGAGGGGCCTAGGCAGCTGGCTGGCAGCGCTCCACAGTACACTCGAATACTTGACACCCTTCTCAGAACACACACACACACACACACACACACATTACGATATTAATCAGAGAGTGAGAGAGGTAAACACTCATAACCTCCAAAAATGCCACTTCACAATAAAGAAAAATGGGAAGAGTGAGTTGCCAAGGCATGCTAGGAGATACCAGGATGAAGCAGAGGCAACCCCACGACGCCCAAGGGAAGAGGAGGCGGAGGAGGAGGAGAAAGGAAGGAGTGGGTTGAAGAAGGGAAAGGAGCTGTGGATGTATAGACGACAAAATCTATGCTGACAGCGGTTATGTTGAAGGCGTTGGAATCGTGTTTATAAGAGGAGGAGGAGGAGGTGGAGGTGGAAGAGGAGAAAGGGCAGCAGGTCTATCGCACCATCTTCACCACTTCATTTTTTTCTAGGCACTTTCTCCTTCCTCGTAATTTATTTTTTTCTCTCCACGCCTTCAAACCAGCTTTCTTCAGTCACCACCCACAAGCAATTTCATCTCCGGTTTTATCCTTAACTCCACAACCAACCCACCCTTCCACCCCACCTTTCCACCCCCTCATCTCCTGACCCGCCCAACCTCCTCCTCCCTCTCGCTCCTCCGCCCTCTCATTTTCTCGAGACCCTCTCGGAGCCTGGCTAAGTGGCTGGGACTCTTGTGCTTGGCCTAACAGGACGAGTCGAGTCTTGCAGGCCGGGCAGTCAGTCGTTTTCACTATAATGGGCTTTTGTTTTTTTTCCTTTGCCTTGTTGGGTTCGTGTCTGGCAGCGGCGTACTAATGTAACACGACACAAGAGAGAGAGAGAGAGAGAGAGAGAGAGAGAGAGAGAGAGAGATGAATCACGTGAAAGTTTGACGTTACACAAGCGGAAGAACAACAATTAGGGGTACGAATGAGACTCAACATGATTATTACATCTCCACGCCGGTCCATGCATCCTCATCGCCTCACTCGCTCCACTCGCTGAATCATGGGGTCAGTTCATACCTGTTCCTCATGCACGTGTCTGTCTTATTGATCCCCCAGACTCAGCCCTTCACTGACACGGAGAGGAAGTTTATTTTATTTTTTTTGTTAGTTCTAGCATCCGTGTTCTCAGGCGTAAAGCAGTTAGTTTAAGTTGCCACCAGTTTCCACTCGCTCTCAGGATTTAAGTAATCCCCCTTGCCTAAGCTTTTGATGTAGCTTGTGAATATCGCGTGTTATTTATCTATATATTCCGATTTCATTCTTTTTCTTCAGTTACCTCGTCTTTCTTCCCGCTCCCTGGACGTAACTAATCCGACTAGTGTAAGTTTTTGATGTAGCTTTGTAAATATTGCGTGTTATTTAGCCGTTCTCGATTTCATCCTTTTTCTTTTGTATTATTGTTAGTTCTTGCATCAGTGGTCTCAAGGGTAAAGCAGTTAATTAGTTCCCTCCAATAGCTTTGTAAATGTAGCGTGTTGTATAGCTATATATTCCGAGTTTATCTCTTTTCTCCTCGTCAAACGTGAATAATTCGTTTCCAATAATCCGTTTCAGGTTCGCTCCATCACCAGAAGGCCAACGAATTACTAACCTGCTGAGATCGTTACGTAGTCAGGGAAGCATCACGTGATCTTTAGCTGTTTAATGCTTTCATATTTTTCTTCTCGTCGAATATAAATCAGTCGGTTCCAGTTTTGATGCCCTCCAGCACGTGACCGACTGACTGACTTACGAACCTGACTAACCTGAGATATGTGTAGGCATGAAGGTAAGAAAGGGGAGTCAGAGGTGGGGAGGAGGAAGGAGAACCATGGCAAGAGGAAGTGGTGAAGGGGATAGGACGATGGGGAGGGGTCAGAAGAAGGAAATGGACAAACGAAAATGGTAGTTGTGTGTGGAGGGGAGGAATAAAAAGGGGAAGGGGTGGGTGTTTATGGTAGGGATGCGGGATGATGGGTCAAAAGAGGGTAACGGATAAACGGAAATGGTTGTAGAGTGTGGAGGGAAAGAATGAGAGGGGGGAAGGGGTGGGTGTTTACGGTAGGGATGCTTTGTCAGTCTATCTTGTCCGTCCCCCTCAAGAGGACCATATTCTAACAACAGATCGGCGCCCAAGCACTTTCGAAGTTTTGGGCATCTCCAGGGGTAGTTTTAGGATCCTTCTGGTAGTTTAACTTCTGTTCCAAGAATATTAAAAGAACACTCATTAGTACCCGATTAATCTTCTTTTTGGCCTTAGAAATTGGTTAATGTAAGAAGTGAAGGCGTCTTACAATATCTACCGACCTAAGTGTACAGCAGGGCAGGGAAGGGATGGGACAGGTGAGGGGGGCAGGGGTGATTCCGTGTTACCTTCATGCGTGTAGACAGGTAAATATGGCGTGTTTATATGAGGCGTTTTCATCTGTGTGCGATGTGAAAATGTTGATAACACGATATTAACTGGATAAGCGTGAAGGTTTGTAGGACGCGCCAGGAATAATGTGAGGTTCAGATTTTTTTTTTTTTTTTTTTTACAACAAAGGAGACAGCTCAAGGGCACACAAAAATGGAACCAATAATAAAAAAGCCCGCTACTCGCTGCTCCTAAATGTGGTTGTGGCAAAGGTTTAGAGACTGGCATATTATCTGGGCCGGAGCATGAAGGCTGTAAAATGTCTTGAGAGCACAGGTTTTAAGTTATTTCTGGATATTTAGGGCGAGGTAGGACGAGTAGGTAGGCGGTGGTGCAGAAAAAGTGTTTAGGCTGTGGCAGGAGAGGCTTAGGGCCAGTTTCACAGTTCCCCATGATGGGTTAGTAAGCTCCCAAACCAACACCAGAGCCTTCGAAATTTCCTTGTTTAGTGTTTGGTGTTTATATTTAAGTTCACAAATTTGACGAAACTGTACAGGAAAAGTCTTGTGTATTTAGCGTGGCATCGAAGACCTCACCGTTTTGGATTGTATGGGATTCTATAGTTTGGTTCGGGCTGTTACGATGACACTGTGTTGGACTGTGATATCGGCTCTTAGAGAGTGAAATGGTGTTAGTAGCAGAACGGCGAGACGGAGCATGAGAAGGTTAGGGCGAGTGAAGCGCATCAGCTGACTGGTTTATGGTGTTGCGTCATACGAGTGGCGGCTGGGGATGAGGAGAGGAAGGGGGGAGTGATGCAAGGCGTATGGAGAAGGCGTAGGAGACTCGAGTTAAATGATGAGGCAGAGAGTAGGACATGAGGGTGAAGGGACGTGATTGTTGGTTGGTCATTTGGGACTACGAGGGAAAGGAGGAAGGAGATTGGGGCTGTGTGTGTCAGGGGAAGGGAAGGAAGAAAGGATGGGGTGATGGGGGAGTGGAGAAGAAGGGAGAAAGGGATGGGGAAGTGGAGAGGGAGGGAGGAGGGGATGGGGAAGTGAAGAGGAAGAAAGGGATCGGGAAGTGGAGAGAAAGGGAGAAGGGGGACAGGGAATGGAGAGGAAGGGAAAAAGGGATTGGGAAGTGGAAAGGAAAGGAGAAGGGGCACAGGGAATGGAGAGGAAGGGAAAAAGGGATGGGGAAGTGGAAAGGAAAGAGAGAAAGGGGATAGGGAAGTGAAAGGGATGGGTGAAAGGGATGGGCAAGTGAAGAGGAATGGGAACAGGAATCTGGGATGTGGTGAAGGGGATAGGACGATGGGGATGAGTCAGAAGAAGGAAAGGGGCAAACGAAAATGGCAGTTGGGTGTGGAGGGGAGGAATAGAAAGGGGAAGGGGTGGGTGTTTAAGGTAGGGTGCGGGATGGGTCAGAAGAGGGTAACGGATAAACGAAAATGGTGGTAGGGTGTGGAGGGGAAGAATGGGAGGGGGGTAAGGGGTGGGTGTTTATGGTAGGGATGCTGTGTCAGTCTATCTTGTTCGTCCCCCTCAAGTGTCCATCTCCGGAGGCATTGAGGTCACTTGTGTTTGTTCGTGTGTTCGTTGGTTGCGTCTCTCTTAAGCAGATCAGGTGCCTCGTGTTTATTTGCTCATTGACTGCTTACCTGACCTCGCCTCTTCCCTCTTGATAGCTCTTTTGCTCCTCATACCTCTTTCTATCCTACTCCTTTTCTACGCCTCCTCTGCTCTTCTCTAATCTTGTGGCTTTCATTATTTCCTTTTTATAGCTCCTCTTCTCCTCCTCATACCTCTGCTCCTCTTCTTACCTCTTTCTATCCGTCCTACTCCTTTTCTACGCCTCCTCTGCTCTTCTCTAATCTTGTGGCTTTTAATATCTTCCTCTTTATAGCTCTTCTGCTCCTCCTCTTACCTCTGCTTCTCTATCTTAATCCTCTTTTGCTCCTCACCTCTACTCTTATCTCCCCTCTTCGCTCCCTCGTCTCCATCATCTCCCTCCTTGCATCTCTTTTTGCTCTTCCTCTTACCTCTCCTCCACCTTATTCCTCTTCTACTCCTTACATCTGCTTTTTTCTTCTCTTCATTGCCTCGTAACCTAAAGCCCGTTCTCTTCTTTACCCGTCTGGTCTTCCACCTCTCTCCTCCACTTACCTTACCAGTTCGCCCACTCTCCTTTCTCCTCATCTCCCCGTTGCCCCGCCCCCTTCCCCCACCTGCTCCTTTCCTCCCCCTCCCATCCATGCTCCCATCTCATCCCTG
Organism: Eriocheir sinensis; assembly: GCF_024679095.1. NCBI lineage: Eukaryota > Metazoa > Arthropoda > Malacostraca > Decapoda > Varunidae > Eriocheir > Eriocheir sinensis. The sequence continues at coordinate 6,461,258 of NC_066544.1, forward strand.
ACCTAACTTCTCCGCGGCGTGACCTCTTGCCCACGTGACCTCCTTCTCCTCTAGGTCACCAGGTAAGCCTCGCCTCCTTGACAAAAAGGTGAGAGAAAGGTTACACACAAAAACTAATCACGTGACTTTTAAAGCTGCGAGCGATAACTGAAGTGTGTTTAGAGAGCTCCCTTCTGTCGCTGGGTGGAGTGGTCTAGGGGGGAGGGTGGGGTGAAGGGATTAGAGGAGGGATGAGACGGCAGCTGGTTAGGGTTTAGAGAAGAGGAGGAGGAGGAGGGGTTAAGGGTGATTGGGTGAAGGGGAGAGATGAGTCATTGGGTCAGTCAGTCGGTACGTGAGTCTCAATCAGTGTGTATTGGTAGGTGTGTGTTAGTCAGTCAGTCAGCCTCCTTCAGTATGTGCTGGTGAATCAGTGAGTCAGTCAGAAATAATAAATGTGTGTTGGTTAGTGAAGCAGAAAAAAACTGAAAAATCACAACAAGAACAACAACAACGATTACTACTACTACTACTACTACTGCTACTATTACTACTACTACAACTACAACTCTTACAAAACTGCTATTGGGTGTTGCGAGTGGATTTAAACTTTAACCTTTGATCTCTTTTCCAGAGAGAGAGAGAGAGAGAGAGAGAGATTCGTACCAAATTTCAGTCCGTTTGTGCATCGTATACGGCGGCATTGTCATGAATATTAAAGAGAAAGTGGTTTATGCTGCATCTCTCTCTCTCTCTCTCTCTCTCTCTCTCTCTCTCACACACACACACACACACACACACACACACACACACACACACACACACACACACACACTATCTCTGTCGGTGCGCCACAATATTGATCAAGGGCAGGCAAGGAAAGGAAAGGCAAGTCAGGCACGGCAGGCAGGGAGTGACTGGGTCCTGGCAGGGTACGCGGCGATAGGCTCGGCTCTTATCACCGCCCGAGGCACGTCTCTCTCTCTCTCTCTCTCTCTCTCTCTCTCTCTCTCTCTCTCTCTCTCTCTCTCTCATAGCAATACTGACATCCTATCTTTAATATAAGGTAGGACTTGTGTTATTATCATCATTCTTCTTCTTTTTCTTCTTCCTCCTCCTCTCCCTCCTCCTCCTCCTCCTCCTACTACTACTACTACTACTACTACTACTACTACTACTACTACTACTACTACTACTACTACTACTATTCACATATCGCATTAGAAAGTAAGTCTGCACGCATTTTAATTTTAAGCAAGGGGAGAGTGAGACTAAGAGAGAGAGAGAGAAGGAGAGGGCAGGGCAGGGAAGGGAGAGATAAACAGAGAAGTAGAAGTCAGGGAAGGGAGAGACAAAGAGAGAGGGATGTAGAGGGCAGGAAAGGGTAGGAAAAGACAGAGAGAGGAGTAGAGGGCAGGTAAGGGAGAGAGAAACACAGAGAGAAGTAGAGGGCAAGGAAGGGAAGGGAAGGGAAGTGGGGCGTGTAGGCAGACAGAGCTATATTGGAACCTTCAACCGAGTGACTCCGTATCTCGCCTGGGCCATTATTTTAACACTAATTTGGAGAGGCTCGTTACGGGGACGGGGATTAATAGTAGAGTCCCGGCTGGTGGATTAGATAGCGTCGAAGGGCAATATCTAGATGATGACGGGCACGGGGCGTTTGTTGAGCTGTTTGTACGCGAAGACCAAGTGTGGGGAGGGGGAGGGGGGAGGTCATGGATAGGAAAGAATAAGAATGAAAATGGGAAGAGTGAGAAGGATAGGAAGATAGGAAGGGGGATGAGGAAGACGAAGGGGAGAAGGGCGGAAGGAGGAGGAGGAGGGAGAGAGAGAAGGGTTGATGGAAATGGGAGAGTAGTAGGCTATAGAAGGAAGGAGAGAGAGAGAGAGAGAGAGAGAGAGAGAGAGAGAGTAATGACTTATATGATTGTTAGATAATACTTCTTTGCTTGCTTTCCCCGCTTATGCATTTACACTATAACCTTCATTCATTCTTAGCATTTTATTATATTTATTTTATTTATACCTTCACTACACGGAGGCAACGAGGAGGAGGGCAAGGAGGAGGAGGAGATAAAAGAGAAACTGACTTACTTTTATTGTGATAAGATAATTATTGTGTGGTTTCCCATTTCTTCATTTTTTTTCCTGTACGAAGAGGAAAAAGTACCTTATTCGTAGGAAGATATGTTCGATAATTGCTATCTGTGTGCTTTCCTTCTTATTCTTATCACGTCTGGCAGTTTTATTTTTCTTATTCACTTATTTATTTGTCATCGTCGCAGGCATTAAGGCCAGTTCGACATTCCAACACAGTCATTGTAAGCGCCCAAAACAAACTATATTCTCCACAATGATTCGTTATTTCTACTCAATACCAGATACTAAAGAGATTTCTAGTGTGGTTTTCTAAAGTTTCCCTCTTTTTATATCAACGCCAAACACTAATCAAGGAGTTTTCGTAGTATTTTGTGTTTGGTTAGGGAGCTTACGAACTTGTTGGATTGGACTGTAAAACTGGCCCTAAGTAATCGCGAACAGTCTAGTCTTTTATCTTTCCCATCCTAGCTGTTGTTGAGGATTCTCCATTTAGATGTTTTCGAGTCATGAACGGCCTTCGCATTTCGGTCCGTATTCTCAGATGCTGTCGGCTTTCACAAAACATCTTTGCTAAGGCCACAAGGGAGATTGATTAGTCTGGTTCTCATGAGTTTTTCACGTTCATGGTGCAGAAACCTTGTCAGTATCACGAGGCTTAAAAAACTGCCCGGGGGGGGGGGGGGGGGGGTTGGAAAAACCCAGAACCACTACGAAAGCCTTATCTAATGTGGGAGTGTAAGGTTGGTATTGTCAGATGCTCCCGCCTCTCACATCAACTATTTCCAAAGGCCAAAAAGGAGGTTAATCGAGTTCTAATGAGTGTTCTTTTAGGTTCACGGTACAGAAGAAGGCTCAGACTACCACCAGGGTCATAAAAGTACCCTTGGAAATGCCCTAAACTCCCACGAAAGACTAGTAAATTACGTGTTCTTGGGCGCAGAAATGTTTAAAAATATGGCCCTAAGTTCCTAAACGTTTGATAATGTGGCATTTCATCACCCCGCTCTGCACCGCCCGTGTTGAACCCCGCCGACACTACACATGCAGAGTTTTCACATTTGACGACTTTTTTTCATTCTTAAAGTCTTACTGTTAAAGTCATAGTAATGGCCATATCTATTCCTAGTCCATTGAATTTGTTATCACGACGAGCATCGATACGAATTATATCATCGCTATCTTCAATACGGATCATATCATCGCTATCATCAGTTTGAATTATATCATCACTATTGCACTTGCGAGACTCAAGCGTGACGCAGTGAAACAGTCTAGGTGAACTATTTTTATTTTATTTTTTCATTATTTTGTGGCTATTCTATTTTCAGCACTCAAAATTATACGGTTCATTTATCCAAGTTAACCTTCACGAAACTGCATTTGTTTTGTTTGTTTTGTTGTGTTAGTTCAAGGGTGTTGCATGGAGGTAAATATTAGGTAAACTATATTTTTCCATGGTGTGTGTGTGTGTGTGTGTGTGTGTGTGTGTGTGCAGCGCCTAATGAAAGGGTTGCATCAAAGTTTTATCACGTTTTAACGCAACACATTTTCCAAAGTTAAAAAGAAAAAAAACTAAGTACGAGTTTATTTTTTGCCTTGCAGACCTAGTACAAAGGAAGTAGTTTCATCGCACAGTTGCATGACACAAGGTAATGCATTATTTTTTGTTGGAGTATATACGATTGAACTGCATAACGGGTTGCAATGGGGGAAGAAGACATGGCGGGGTGGTCATGAGGGGGGAGAAGACTGCATGACGGGACTGTGAGGTGAGGAGGGGCGGGAAGGACTGCATGATGTGGGCGGGTTGAGGTGCAGGTCAACGCCTCGCCCCAGGGGATGGACGGTCATGCTGCCACTGACCTGACGGGCCGCAGCCGCACCGCCATCGCCGCTGCTCCGCGCTGGTTCGACGGGAAGCAATGTTGCCACCTCACTAGCTCATGCTCCAAGCGATTTTCCTTGCAACTACGATGATTATTTGGGGTTGGGGATTCTTGTATTCTTTCTCTTTAATGTACAGTTTGTTTACATGTCGTGTCTCCGTATAGAGATTAGCTGCCGTAGAAATAGTGGATAGTGAATGAAGTGTGTGATCGTTGGCATCGTGAGTAGGCGAACGAAAGTGTCTTGTCTGAGAAAGGAAAGGAGAGGAGAGAAGTCAGAGAACTCGGCGGGGTGGACGGCAGGCAAGCGGGACCGAGCAGCGTGTTGCCCGTTTACGAGCCGCTTGTAAATTTTGTGGCAGTTTTTGTCAATGCCCTCAACTTGTTGCTCTCCTGGGAAGCTGTGAGGGATCTGTACAGCGTTGGAAAAGTGGTAGTTTTCCTGCGTTTGTGGGTCACTGACATACATTGATTCTTGATTGGCGACGCGACTTTGATGTTTGTCCGGCGAGGTGTAAGTTATAGTGATTATCAATGTGGCAGGGTCAGGGCTTGCGGCGGGAGGGGCGGGGCGGGGCGGGGCAATTGGGCTGGACTAGACCGGACAGGAGGGAAGTAGCCTGGACGAGTGAATGTCAGGGGATCAATGGGACAGTGGTAGGTTATATCAAAGACTGTTGCTGGGTTGGGAAACGGCTCGGAAGGATCAGAGCTAGAGTGCTTTGGTAGTGGTGATGGTGGTGGAGGAGCAGGTTGGAGGACTTATTGAGTTGGCAGGTGAAGTTGGGTAGTGGTGGTAGTTGTGGCTGGGAGTCCCCGGATAGGCCCGTGGGTGGGTGTGGTGTAGGTGGTGAGTGGTGCAGGCAGGCACGGCCACTGTGTCAACGGAAAGATAGAGATTTATCGATACCAAGCCATGCTGATGTCTATGACCCAGACTATTCTTCACACTAATGCCAAAATGAGGAAAACATATACGCCATGACCCCGAATCAGAGGTCCTGGAAGGGATTGGAATAGATTGGTTGCATCACTTGCATGAATAATCGTGGGTCCCATTGCGTAGACACTATAAATTGTCCCAGATCCCTCGCGGCCCTCCCTGGGGAAGCATTGTGGAAAGTTATCGGGTGCATGTGTTTAGTGGTGGAGGGAGGAGGTACACGTAGGCGGCGACAGGAGCCCCGCGCCGCCAGGGGCAGGGTGGCAGAAGGTGACCCACCCCGCCGCAGGTTCATGGCCAGGCGGCGGCGCGGCGGCTCATCCCACCCGCCGACCTGTCCTGTGTTCACGCGGGGCCGCCTCTTGCCAGACCTCTCGTGAGGTGAGGCCCCGGAAGTCACGTGGTCTGCTGGCGGCGGTGAGGGGCATAGTATGCACACAGGTGGATAGGAGGTGTAGGTGCTGTTTCTTTATTAAAGGAAGGCATGGTGGCAACATTTGTAAGTGGAGGTTTAAAGGAAATAATGCTGATTCGAACCTTCAACCCGGAACCATATGGTAACAGCGATCGCACAACTTTTCACAAATTAACCAATTTTGTTAGATCGATTGAGTACAGGAGTGTAATAGCTGTGTATGTTATCTTTCACAGGAAGATGAGGTCGAGTAGCGTCGAGGAGGTCGGGGGGCATGGGCCTGGGGACCCGTGGGAGGTGTTCACGGCGCTGGCCATCCTGGTGGTGGAGGGGAGGACGCCTGGCGGGGAACGAGGCTACCACGCGGGGCCTCACTGTCCCCTGCCCCACCAGCTCCAGCACAAGCACTCCTGCGATCCCAGCCATCACGTGGTAAGCTCCCTGCCCAGTGCCGACACACACCCACACGCCCACCTTACTCATACACACAACTCCACTTTTCAGTTTGTATAGTTCAGCGATGCAATTTTCCTTTGTTTAAAATTTGATTCTTCACTGATTTCGGAAACTTACGGAAACAAATACATGCAATGGAAGCATTCGCTATAGCTATACCTCTTATTGCAGTGCATGCAGGCGAGTGCGTTGGTGCGGCAGCTGCGGGTGATGTGGGGCGTGGGGGTGGGCGTGACGCTGGAGGTGCTGGTGGCCCCGGAGTGTCGGCACGGGGCGGCGCTGGCCACTACCCTGGACACGACCACCGCGCCTTCGCAGAACCTCCGGCTGATTGAGCAATGGAACTTCACCATCTCTGACCGCAGGTAAGGGCCTGGACACCGCTTGGAGGCTGTCATGAGGGACTGCTTGCATCCCGAACTGGAGAACGGTCATTGTGTGTTTAAGCTTTTGTTTTCTATTTTTATTAGGGTTGTTGGCATTAGTATGTATCATAAAGCCCCCCTCCCCCCTCTCTGACTGTCTTTCTTTCTTTCTAAATGCTTCAATTATGTATCCTTTTAACTAGTGTAAGAATAATTAGCAAGCTTAGAAATTCAATAACAGTGCAACACTTGTCACTCTGTGAAGGGCTAGTTGGTAATACTTTATAAGAAGTCCGCCTCCCCCTTCGCCACTCCAGCCCCCCCTACCCCCCAAGACAAGCCTGGGGAACCGGGGTTTGGGGGGGGAAGCCAAAATCACTGAAAAATAGGCTTCCAAAATTTCCCTAGAAAAATCACTAAATGAAGGAAAATTCCCTAGTCTCGAAAGTAAGGAAAGTACTAACTTTATAACCTAACAGCCCCCCTCGCCCCCCTGCTAACCAAAGGGGGGCTGCACCCCCCTCTGGGCCCCCCACATGTATGATGCACCGGAAAATCTTTTTTTTTGGTGGGGAGCATATTTAAACTACTCCAACCGAACTTTACGACCTGCTAACGAGGGGGCTTCGCCCCCCCTGTGCCCCCCCTGGACCCCCCCATGTAGGGAATTTTCCTTAATTTAGGGATTTTTCTAGGGATATTTTGGAAGCAGGGGGGGTCCAGGGGGGGCACAGCCCCCCTTGGTTAGGATGGAGGTCGAGGGGGGTGAAGCTCCCTCGTTACCATAAAGTTCGGTTAGAGTAGTTTAAATATGCTCCCCACCAAAAAAAAAAAAAATTCCGGAGCATCATACATGTGGGGGGGTCCAAGGGGGGCAAGGGGGGCTGTTAGTTTTAAAGTTGGGACTTTCCTTACTTTTGAGACTAGGGAATTTTTCTAGGGAAATTTTGGAACCCATTTTTCAGTGATTTTGGCTCCTCCTCCTCCCCCCCCCCAAAAAAAAAAAAAAAAACTCCAGTTCCACACAATTCCCCAGGCTTGTCTTGGGGGGTAGGGGGGGCTAGAGTGGCGGAGGGGGAGGCGGACTTCTTATAAAGTATTACCGGCTAGTTCGCTGCCAGCATAGTTAGACATCTGATAGGACAGTACTGTGATTGCTTCACTGTGGATATTACTAAGTTTGTCACTAGTCATAATTTAATATTATTCTTTATAACCAATCTTAGCTACTTTTTTTCATTGTTTCCAGTTACCTTTGTTCTTATTATGGCATTTTCTATTTTTTTGTACACTTATCATCTGGTGGTGGCGTTGTGCCCTTTTGTTGTAGTGACCTGCTTGACATTGAAAGCCTCCCAAAATCCACCTAGCTGTGGGGTACCTTCAGCTAATTTGTAGAGAGTTGCCTTCCCACCCGGCTGGTCGCGGGCTCAATCCCCAATATTGGAAAGTTTATTTCCCATTTTCTGGGCCAGATAAATTTCTCATGCATTTTGAGACACTTCCCCCACTACATGGAGTCATGTCACCACATCACTAGCAGTAGGCATTTTAGGACAATCAGACAGAGCCTTCACAAACTAATCATAATTTGCTCTTGGAATTGAAGTATAATTGTTAATATACCTATTTTGCTTAATGGTCAAAAGTAGCTCTCCCGTTACTCTCCAAATGACACAGAGAACTGTTAAAAACAGCTGTTAAGGTATTGTTCAACAAATTTCTGAAAATCAACATGAAGAAAAATCTCTAGGTTTGTGGACCGTCTTCCAGTCACTATGACATAATTCTATCGCTAGATTTTTAAAACAAAAGATCTGACCGATTTTCTGACTCATCCCAATAGGGGTTGCATAATTTTAAATCTCATCAAAAATATATATATATATATTCCAGACCACCACAAAAAAAAATCCTTGACTAACTAAATTCGAAATTCTGAGCTTTGAAATATGACTGGGTTACTATAAGGTGCATCTTTTTTCATCAGCCTTGGTCAAAGGATAACTCAGTAGTATTGAATTATACTTATTTCTTTATTTTTTATTCTTTTTTTTCCAAATTATCTGAAACTTGATGATGAATATTATGGCAATGATATGCATAACAATCACAAAAAAATCTAATTGATTTTAAGCTCCCAGGACTCTCCACAGAAGAAAGTACTGTACCATCAACCATTTATTCCTGTTGTTTCTGTCATGCTCCGGGAGCTTATTTTTCTATCTATTTCCCAACACGACCTCTGCGTGTATTGAAACAACACACGAGAAATTAATCAACACCAGGAGAGGGTATGCACCGGCTGCCTGGGATGGGATTGAACCCGCGACCAGCGTGACGAGAGAGCCACTCCCTACCGAGTCGGCCAAAGAGGTACCCCACTGGTTAAGTGGGTTATGGGAGGCTCGTTCATCAGGCATAGTCGCCGCACTACATTTCCTCAAACACATTTTATAAATGTACCTTAGAATGCTGATGGCAATTCTGATGAAACTTAAAGGGATTCAAAGGATCCCCCAAAGCTAGGCAGCTTGGATCATTATAGCTCTGCTAGGGTTACAAGAGTGCCACTTCTCACCAAGAAGCTGCCATGAGCTGGGATTGAACTCTCCACAAAGTCTTGAGTCGAGCACTGTAACTTAAGAACAATGTTACTTAGCAGTCTTCATAGTCAGGAAAGTAACAGCCATTCTCATAACACCCCTCCCTCCTTTCTTCCAGGCTGCCTGAGGCCACCACCACAGGCTGGTCCCTGATAGCAGCTGTGCGTTCCTTCCTACACTTCTCCCAACTCTCCGCCTGGCTCAGTGTGTCTGGAGGTTGTCGCCCACCCAATGTGCTCTACCGTCTCACTGTCACCTCACCCGTCTTCTGTTCAAAGTTCACTGCTGAGGCAGAGGAGCATGTGTTTCCCATCACCTACATGGGGCAGGATACCTCCATCAAGGTGAGTGCACTGCAGTCATGCCTCATTTTCTGAAGCTGTCATCTCATTGACTGGAATAAGCCTTAACTGCCATAAATACTACCATTAGGATTCTCATGTCACAAAGGAATACTTCATTTGTATGTAGTGCTTTTGGTTGTTTTGTGTTTTTCACTTTTAATTTAATACTAAAAGTAAAGGCTTTATGTGTGAAGGTATGAATTTCTACCTTAGTGAACCCTTGGTACTAAGGTTCATGTTTGTGTGCTGCAGGTGTCTGTGAGGTCACTCCCTCGCAGTGAGAACGTCCCAGTGGTGGAGTGTCCAGAGCCACATGAAGAGCTGGAAGCTGGCATGTGTGTGTCTGAGACATATCCTGAATTCTCTTCCTCTTCCACTGCCTCTTCCTGTACAACTGCTACCCCCTCCACCGCCACTACTGCATCTCCATCTTCATCTCCCTCCTCCTCCTCCCAGGCCAAGACAGATGGTAGCAGGTAAGAATGGCTTTGCTTCCTAAAACATATGCTGAAATTATATTACATCTATATACTAAACAACCTAATCAATAAATATTCTTAATCTAGCCAGATTAGATTTCTTTTAGTATTATAGACATGAATTTTTTTTTTTGCAATTTAACAGGTGCGATGAAGATCTTCGGAGAAGTGTGATGAAGGCCAAAATCGCAGAAAACACAAGAATTACCCGCAGTGAATCGCCAGACACACAGCTCGGAGAATCTCTCTTGGATCCCCCTCATTCCCTCACTCGCTTTCCTCGTCGCTACCAGTCTCCATCCCGCTCAGGCTCCCCCTCGTTGGAAACACCTGAGCACCTCATCTGCCGCCCCAGACCACCGGCACCACAGAACACCAAACCTCCGGATATTACCATGATGATCAGACCTGCACCCACCACACACCCTTTCTCCTGGACCCAGGCACGCTACCCCATGACTCCTGTAGTCCACCAGCCTACCATGGACTCTGTATGTCCCCCAAGGGCTGATGTGATGCATGCATCCCACCACCACCACCATCACCACCCTCAGCCCCACCACCATCAGCTGACACAGAGCTCATTTGGATTTGACTTCTCAGGTTCTTACCAGCCATACCGCAGACCACAGCTAGTGTACAACAGACCACAGATGTGTTGGCCACAGGTACAGCAGGTGATACAGCATAAGCCCCAGCAAGTCACCCTTCACCCACAGCAGACTCCTCTCTCTCTGAACCCATGCAGCTACAGCTCCCAGCAGAAGACACTGACACAGGTATCTCCAAGGGGAGGCAAGTATCAGCACTACCCAGAATATCAATCCCTTGACCTGCCAGACACCCATACCCTGATAGGGGAGTACCCTGAGCCCATGGGTGTACAAAGTGATGGAGTGCCTGTAGGGGAGTATGAGGAGCCTCACCTATATGCCAAGCTGAGGGGCGTTGTTGAGCCATCAATGTCTAGCGGCAGCAGTGTTCAGGAGGGTAGCAGAGATCAAGGGGTAAAAAGGCGCGGAGAATACCTGAGTGAATATGAGTACCAGGGAGAGCACCAGACCTGCAAGCGGGAGTATTATCAGAAGTCTCTGTCCATCTCTGAGGCCTCGCACCCCATTGACGATCAGGAGAGTGCTCAGCGTAGCACTCGTGTGAAGCAAGGAACCAGTAAGCTTAGTGGGTTGACTAAAGAAGGGAATGAACTTCCCAAGGTATTGGATGATCAGATGAGACCCTGTTGCTCCCATACTGGCAAGCACCTATGTTCCAGCATTGAAGACCTGTCAGAAGTGGGTAGCACAGAGGAACACATGTCAGCACAGCTGTCTGCTAAGGTGGGTCTGCCTGTATTCATGCCCATGGATTTGGAATTAGAATTATGCTGATAAAACTTTCCAGATACTGTACTTCAGACATCTTACATTTCATATGTTGTTTTCATTGTAGGGTTTAAATTTTATATTGTGAAAAAAAACTGGCTCCTCATTTGTAGTTTTCTCTACCACTGATTTCTTGCATAAGACAGACTTATTTCTTAGCCATATCATGCAGCCATCACTTTAACCACTATTTTCTTTTTCAATTTGCAAATATTGATCAAACTCAGTCACTTTTATCCTGTATTCTGTTCTACAGAGAAAAAAAATGACTAAATTAATGTTACAGGAACTGAAACAGGGAATGAAGCAACGAGAAGTGAGTCCCAGCCGACTGTTACACACAAAAGTTAACTTTGACCTGACTCCTAAGGAGACCATGGAGATACTGAGTGTGTTGCGGCAACCAGCTCCGCTTCCTCCCCTGCGCATGGATCGTCACAGGGGATCATATGAACCTGTGTCCCCACGGGGCTCAGAAGCCAAGACATCTGGGTCAGGCATGGTGGGGGACAGTAGTGCTGGCAGCAAGTCATGGGAAAATAAGAATTATGTTTCTAAATTGCTGAAAGATAGAGCAAAGTGCTGGAAGGAAGAAAATTATGAATCTGCACTAATTGGTAGTAAAGCTGAACATTTAGACAATCTAGAGAAAAGAGAGAAGGCAGCTGATCAATCATGGAATGAAGGCAAGAAAAATATGGGACCAGCATATCTTACTTCCATAAGCTCTCAAGGACAATATAGTGAAAGGTGCCATAATAAAAATTGGGGCAGAGGAAGAGAAGGTGTGCAAGAGCTTCCCTCTAGTCCCGAAAACCTGTTTCTTGAAGCCATAGCACGCAGTGGCGAGAAGCATTGTGATATTCCTAGTTGTAAGACTTTAGTTGATAGCCGTGAGTCATATCGGACCAGAGTGTGCAAAGATATAAGTATGGTGTCTTGTGATAATGTGAGTAAAGGAGTGTCCAGTGAGATCAACAAATGTGATACAAAAAATTTTAGTGGAAAAAGTGTGCAATCGTCATCAAGTGAAATGAAATGTGTTGAGGCTAAGAAGATTACCCTGAAGATGAGTGTCTTCACTGCCAGTAGCGAACCAGCTAAACCAGTCATATCTCAGCCCATGAAGCAAATTTCGCAAACACTAGGGAAGAGTCCATTTAGTGCACTTTTATCAAGTATTCAAAAGGACAATAGAAGAGTCCTGGATGATGAACAGAATCATTGCCAAGAAACTGGGAAGAGTAAAACATCTTTTGGAGGAAAAGACTTTGTCAAAAGGGCATTAAATTTTGAAGTTCAAAGGTCTAATGAAATCCTGAAATCTGAAAGTCATTCTGCAGTGGCCATTCCAAGCAAAGAAAGGACATCAGTGGAAGTTGTTAGCCAGAATATTCCAGTGCAGAATGGCAAAGACCTAGAGAGATCCTTACGGGATACTCGTGAAGGGTTTGTGAAGAGCACTAGTTTGCTCAAACACTTGATGACAAAAACGTATCATCAAACTCAGGACATCACTCAGGGTAACAAACAGATAAAGCTTGAGGAAGATGATATGGACTGGAAGGAGTCAGAAGAGCAGAGGCAGCTTGATGGCAGTGAAAATCAAGAAATGGAAGTGCTGGAGGACCAGGAGAACAACATTGATGATGAAGTTGAAAAAATATGCAATGGAAAGGGGGTTCCCATTCCCTCTGCCAGTGCAAAAGCTCAGTTCCGAAGATCTTTGGATTCTGCCACAAATATGGTGTTCCATAGCAAAACTGGCTTGCCCCTCACTTCATCTCCAGCACCTCTTAGGAAAGGGAAGCGCTTTGACTATGACTCCACACTTAACTGTGTTGCTGCTATCAAGAGGTGAGTTAGTCATGGGAGAAATGAAGGGTTGCTCTAGTTTTTAATTGTTTTTAGTTATTTCAACTCTTGTTCTATTTCAGTATGTGTAGAGTTAATCCCTTATATTTGCAGATTTGCAAATTCCAGGAGTACCTGCATTAGTAAGCAACTTGAAGGTTCAAAGGATACCTCACATCTCGTACAGTATAGTGCCCTACACCTTTGATTGTTATGACAGCTAATTGTGTTTTCAGGCACTGGCAATGGGCTTTAAGGAATTTGTAAAGTCACTTACACTTTAAGGTACATACATTCAAGGAGGGTATTGATTATTGAAGGATTTTACAAATTCATGAGGGTCAGCCTCCTTACTCCACGAATGCTAGGGGTGAATACTATTTTAGGTTGCTATCATAAGGGGTGTACATGTTAAGCATGCTTCTCAGATATAGCTTGCATTTCATACAGTAGTTCCTCATGGAATTCAGTATGGACTGCAGTATTGCACAGAGATGGTACTGCCTACATCACTTCCCTATCTTAAGTTTGATAGTTTTCCATCACCTCAATCTAGGTTATTGGTTGGTGTAAAGTTGCTTTTTGACTGACCCTTTCACGAAAAAATTTTAGATCGACATCGTTCCACTGCAGTGCCCTGTACACGTGTGACAGCGAAGAGGATGAAAGCTACTCTGTGGAGCTGAACGTCAACAATGTGCTGCAGAGCAACACCTACAAACCCAGCCAGCTGTCCACCTCGGCCCCAGCCACTGTCACTTGCTCCAATCTCCTGGGCAGCTTTGAGGAATGTGTGTTGAATGGGCGGCTGGAGCCTGTGTCAACTGTGCAGGGCTTCACAGCAGAGATAGCAGCCTCGGGAGCCTTCTGTCCCAAGCGCACCACAAAGCCTGTTACTGTGTTCTTCTACACCCTCTGTGATAATGACCAGATCTCCTCTCCCTACATGGTAAGATATTAATCAGTCTTGCTTAATTAATTAAATTCTTTCCCAAATTGGGACAGGTTGGGAGATCAACACTGCACATTTACATACCATTTAGATACTCTTGCTTCAAACCCAGAAATATATGGATCACTTCCCCATCAACACTTATGTTGGGCACATAACCCATCAAAGTGATGTCATACAGGGGATTCAAGAAAAAAAAACTAGTCTTGGTTCATACAGGCTGTATTATAATCACTTTTCCTCCAGCTCTGTCATTGAACATCTCATTGCAATTTTTTTCCCATATTCCATCTTAATTTTGGTCTGTGGTTAACATCCTGTTATATGCTCATTATATTTGATATTTCAAGAAAACTTTTTTTTCTCAAGCTTCATATTTTACGAATTAAGTTTTATTGCAGTCACATTCATGCTGTTGTTTCAGGGCCATATAAACCTGGGAAAGAAGGGCTACCATGTTCCCAACAAAGGTACTGTCCAGGTGACTCTCTTCAACCCGCACGGCACTGTGGTGAAGATGTTTGTGGTGATGTATGACCTGTCCGACATGCCGCCCAACTCCCGCACCTTCGTTCGTCAGCGCACTCTCAATATGCCAGTAGGGGCCAGTGACTCTGATCCCAATGCTCACCAGTGGCTGCGTTACCTCATACACCTCAGGTAGAGTTTTTTTGACTTGCCGACCTTTATACCGAGCTTTTCCAAGAGCATGTGTAAGCCTGCAACCACACACATCATGGCATGACTTAGTGTGTGGAAAGCAGCATTACTGGACTTGTGGATAGGCTGTTAACCTAGAAATTTAATATAATACAGGCTAATTTGACATTACTTGCATGTCAGAACTAAACTCCATTGTAATTCAAGGAATACCTGTATTTTATACAAATATAGGCATATTCCAATATATAGACAAAAGAACATAAAAACATAAGGAGTCTGCAAGAGGCCAGTTGGCCTATACAAGGCAGCTCCTGTACACTCAACCCCACCTTACCTCACCATCCATGGCTTTATCTAACCTCTTCTTGAATGTATCTATGGTATTGGCACCCACAACATGGCTCCCAAGCCTGTTCCATTCGTCCACCACTCTATTGGTGAACCAATGCTTACCTATGTCTTTGTTGAATCTGAATTTGTATAACTTAAAACCATTGCTATGCATCCTACCTGGCTCTTTAACTATCAAAATCTTATTGGCATCCCCTTTATTAAAGCTCTTCATCCATTTATAGACTTCGATCAAGTCTCCTCGCAACCTTCGCCTTTCTAGAGAGTGTTGATTTAAATGCTTCAGCCTGTCTTCATAAGGCAAGTTTCTCACCCCCTGAATCATCTTTGTCATCCTCCTCTGTAGATTCTAACATCTTGATATCCATTCTATAGTAGGGGGACCAGAACTGAACTGCATAATCGAGATGAGGTCTAATTAGTGCTTAGTAAAGTTTGAGGATGACTTCAGCGCTCCTATTGCTTACGCTCCTTGAGATGAAACCCAGTACTCTGTTTGCCCGATTTTTAGCCCGAATGCATTGAACCCTAGGACGGAGGTCAGCACTCATGTATCCTCTTGTTTTCACAGGTTCGTCAGCTCCAAGTCTGGCAAAATCTACCTCCATACTGACATCCGCATGTTAATCTTCCGCAAGAGTGACGCTGATGCAGCCAATCTCCACAAGACCAGTGTCCCTTATGAGTTGCGCTCTTTCACCCATGGCCCCACCAACCCCAAGTTTTCCCCAAGGAAGTAGAGAAGATGCCACATTCCTGGATGCTCCTTCAGCTCAATGAGGGATGGTGCATGTGGTCTGCTGGTCACCTGGGCATCTCAAATCTTAGCACATTCAAAAACTAAGGGCTTTTTAAGGATAACCACAGGTAAAGATTATAAAGTTTATCAAAACACCTAATTTTAGATGATGGCTAAATGGTGCATTTAACAATAGTTTTTAACCATATCATATTCTTGTATAATGAAGTTGGTTGATATATTGTGTAAAGATATAATGACATAACTTCCAGTTATTAATTCATATTTTAAAATGCAAAGATAATGCTTCCAATAAAGCTGCTGAATGTGGACGAAACTACCCTGAGGGAAAAATGTATGAAGTGTTTCCCAGGTGATGATGTTAGTCTGAATGACCTATAAGTTCCTGATCAACTTGTGTGCTTGACTTGAACTTGAGTGTGTGTGTATGTGTGTGTGGGAGGAAAGACCTGAGCCTGACTGCAGCAGCCAGCTGTGCATGGGTGACCACTGCCTGTGAGTGGTGCAAGTGATGATTTGTCTGCACATGTGATAGCGTTAATTGATAATAATGATAGTTGATCTCAGTATTGCCTATAAATGATGCAGATTATTTTTAAAGTCTGTTGTTTCAGTCATGTGATAAACTTATGGTTGAGTTTTGATGACCGTTTTCACTGTAGTCTTATGAAGTTATAAATTGTTTTGACTTTCCCTTTGATTTTATCATAGAAAGTATTGATATCATGCATTCTTAGAAAGTTTTAATTGGAAATATCTATCAATTATGACATGTAAGAATAATATTGTCTGAAGTTCCTTACATTTGTTTAAAAATGCTTGCTTAAAAAATTATTCATAACTGTGGTTACTTTTCATAAAAGTAACTACATGGTTTATGAATGTATTAACTTGCAGATGAAAACACTGATATACTTGCCTCAAGTCTTTAGTTGTTACTTAAGACAGATTTAGTAAGTAATAAGTCGGTCATCTTCATTTTGGAAAGTTTCATATTAAACTGTGATAACCTGTAGTTGCTGAATGTGGACAAAACGAGAGAATTGACAAAACTCCTGAAGGGTTTGAAAATGTTTGGTATGGGAATTTCTAAATGAAGATTGCATGACAGTATTCATTAATGTGCCTGTATTATATATATTTTTTATTGTTGGACTCATGAAATGTTTGACAATATGATAAGCTGCTCACCCTCTGGTGACCTAGGTCTGCAATACCTCCTTTCTACAGTGACCAGAATCTCTTCCTACTGAGATTGCATGACTATATTTATAGATACATATTTGTCATGTACAATATATTCTATCTACAAGATATATCCACATCATAAAATCTGTAAATGATTTTATTTCCCAAATTGACTTAGATATATCTAATTATCTGATGCTCCATCATCACTTTAAACTGACATTATGTCATGGAGGCCTTGATGTAAGTGCTCCTTTGTGAGGCATTGTGGGGAGTCTGCAGCTTGTGGCATTGATCATATTGACAAGGGGTAGCATGATGTAATGTTGATGTGGAAGGTGATTTTACTTCTGCTCTAGGGGGAAAAAAAAGCTACCTTAGTCTAGTGGAAGTGGTGGATGATGGAAAATTATGTGGTTGTACGTACTACATTAAATGCACTTTAGAAACTAATATTTTGAATTTTATGTACGTTGCATGTTGTGACCTCACTTAGAAGGATCTACTGATATTTGAATCATAAACTTTTTTGACATTCACTGATTTTGTAATTGTATCTTTATCAGGCCATGGAAACAAAATCATACATTTGTGGTTAGTAAATGACACACTGAAAAATGTAAGGTGTTTGAGATCAGTGTTAAAGTACCATATTCAGTTATAAAAATTACCATCAGTAATGATTCGACTCCTTAGCAGGAATAAGGTCAGTTTGAAGGGAGAGACTAGTGTTGGGGTCAACAGTCCACTCGTATGTAACTAAAATTTTTGTGATAGTCCCATTCTGCAGTTACAAACCTATGCAGGCAGAAGCAGCTGCTTCATTAAATGATTGTAAAAAAAAGTACCCGACATCTACCTTATTGCAATTTGTGAATGTGATTGTACTTGTACCTCCATACGTCATAATGTTGATGGTCTGTCATGAATATGGATAAAAATGCCAAGAAAATGTCTTAGCTGACAGTACCTCTGACAATCCCAAGGAAAAGCTAGTGTCATTTGACAGTTTTGCAGGCCAGTGTCAACATCAGAATATTTCTAGAATTTCCTCTGTTTCTGGCCACAGAGCCAGTCATGCAGCAGTTGTGGTGCCCTTTCTAGCTGTGATACTGTTTTCATAATGAAAACAGCTGAAGAGATGGATGATTGGGCCTTGCTGCTATAGGTGTCATTTTGCATAGAGTGGATTTTCAGACCAAATTGTAGGTGCATACATATTCAATGGCACAATGAGTTGAGATAATGGCCATGATAGTAATGCTGAGTCAAAGGGTAGAGATGTATTTCAAACTTGTGGGTTAGAATAAGTACATCATGTACCATGACGTCTTTCATGTTATTCATGAGAAATGTTAGGCCCCATCCACACAATCAGGCACTGCCCCTCACTGGGCAAAGTCTGTGGACACGCTTGTATTCTTGTCCACACGGCAGTGTGGACTGCCTGCCGTGTGGACTGCCATGTGGGCAAAAACCAAAATGTCCAGTCAAAGCCAGGCAGGATGGGTTCTCTTGGTAAGGCCATGTGCAGTATGACAACTGTGTAGCAGGAAGGACTGCAAAAAGCCAGTACTGTGTAACATAATCATTGTTGCTATGTGTGTGATAAAAGAAAAGGAGCAAAGTGGGGGAAAAAAAAAAAAAAAAAAAAAGTCTTCGTATGTTTGGCAGCGACGTACTACAGGGCAGTTCCTGGCAAAATCGCTCTACTACCAGCATGGGCATTTAACTCATTTGCCTGTGGGCACAAGTGGTAAGCCTGTCAACAGGCAAATTGCTTGTGGGCACTGCTCAATTGTGTGGATGGGTCTTTAAAGCAAAGATTTTGTGGTAAATTTATGGTACAGCAGTTCACCACCCAGAAGTCTGTAAGAGAGACATTTAACATGAAAAAACTCATGCATATTGAATGACTTACAGTTCATGGTTTAGATTTCTTCATTTGGGAATCAATAGCCTTGTGCCACTGTCAATATATCAAAGCTAAGGAAGTGTGTCATAAAATTGTTGAGGATTATCAGTTTCCGAGTGCTTTAGGGAGGCAGTTAAAGTTTCATGCAGCAAACACGCACAACTTGAATGTTTATAACAAACGTTTAAGCTGAGACTCCATGTACTTTGTGACAATGTGTCCATGATGGTTTGGGTGACTTAATCATAATTAGTGTTGCCTTGGCTGCCAATGTGAAGCAATGTTGTGTCTTTGTGATGAAGGGCTCCCCAATATCTTTTTCCTAGTATGAACCTGGTTAATGCAACAATACGTATTTGAAACACAACTTTGACATATTTTGGCACTTGAGGCTTTCAGCACTAACAGTGAATGAGTCAGCTAATTGGAAAAGTGTAGTATTGGAAAAGTAATGGAAGTGAATATAATATTTCTTGTTGACTGAGCCACAGGCCAGAGTGCTGCCTGATGCTAAGATATGATTGACCAGATATTGTAAAGAGTTGTTTATTTTATGCATATCTGTGCATATATACAACTACAGCTGCCAAATGTTCCTTGTGCCTGGTCTGAACTCTAAAAAAATTCAAATATAGAATACCATTGGGACTGACCATATTTCCAAAAATGCTTAAGACATGCATGCTACATTATGCTGATTATGTGTTGAAAACTTAATACATATATATTAGCATATGCTAATTTAGTCCTCTTCAGTAAACCTTGCAGGAACTTCAGTTACATCATGCAAGTGAGCGTTTCCTGATTGGTCTACTTCCAATTAACATATCAATTACATTCAACTTTTAGGCACTTGTTAAAGTTATGTAGCAGACTGGCATCCACATCACTACAAGGGCAAAGGTCATCATTGTTAACTAGAAGCCCGTCACTACTACAGCCCCATCCCACAGGGCTCACAGGTTCATACAGTTAAGGAGGTAATGTTTGGGAAGTGGCCTAGAGTAACTATTTACTTCCAACACCTAAGGAGGATGATGAGTATAATCTACCTAATAGCGCTAAACTCAAAGATTGTGTCAAAAATCATGGTTTTGTGGAGACTTAAGAAGAACCTGAACACACCAAGGATGTGGGTTGGTAAAGAGTAGCATCAGGTAAATGTAAAGCTTCCTCCTTGTCTTTCCTTTTCTCAGCTTTAACTTTGAAATGTAAATAATGTACAGTGAATGTTGATTATGATAGATTATATTATTACATTAAGGATGCAGTGTCTCATCAGTAATTAGTTTAAAATGCATGATTTTGGTTTATCATTTAAATTGAATATTCACTAAATTCATCCTGGAATCAACCAGTCTGATGAGTCTCTGCCATAACTCCTTAAAAGGAAGTCTTTCGCTGTAGTTTTAGACAAATCCTCAACTGTCCAGACTTAAGAGTACTCTGTAGGTGAAAAGATGTTAGTTTTATTACAGACATGTACATAGTCTACATCTATTTATATTATTATGGGCTTAACCAACTCTTAATGTATCTTAAAAATAATATTGTAGCTTGATTATGACTTTGATTACCTTAATTTTTGTTGGCGCATGAATTATCACAAGAGAACCAACAGAAGACTTCCAAAGCAAATCCTAACAACAATGGGCAGCAGCTAGTTGCACTTGTTTGAGGCTACTTGCTGAGGTGGGCAACATTAGTTAGACCCATCCACTATAGGCCACACCTCCCATTACATGCCTCCCCACTGCTAGGCAGTCTCATCACTGTGCTGGGCAGATGATGAGAAGCTCACTCAAGGTTTGCTCAAGACCCAGGCCCATGGATGGACACCACACCAGTAGTGTGCCAGGCACTCCTAGCATAAGGAGTTGGGCTTCAGGGCAATCCGTTATTCAGGCTATGAGAGTTCTGATGACTGCCATGCACTTTTCAGATAGATATGCAACTGGGCAGCATTGTCGCCAGTCACACCAACCATGAGCTTTGAATCAGACACGGCAGGTCCCCAAATAATAAATATTTGATAAGGGTAAGAATGTATTTTTTTGGAGTTTGGCTGCACCAATTGCATCAGGGTTGGTGTGCCTACCTCTGAAAGGGTTGCAGAAGTCCTGAAATATTAGCCAGTTACTCAGGTAACATGGCTAGCCATCCCAGCAGAATGGAAAAAACTTCAAGATTACAAGTTGTCACTGAATAATGTTGCTGAAGGGAACACTGTTAAAAAAGAAAAACCCTTACAAGAATTTTATGAGAAAAAATAAATTAGACAACACAGTAACCACTGGACAAATAAACTTATAAAGGAAAGACTTGCAGTATGAATTATGCTGGAATTTATTTTGAAGCCATCTTAAAGGCTTTTGAAATTAAACAATAGAATAAAACGATGGAAAATATATCAAAACAGGGCAGCACCATGGCTTGCAATGCACACTAAACAGTCCGGTGCTAGTGTCCTCGAAAACATCATATCACCTGAGGATCACAGTCAAATCAATGATATATATTACAATGATTTTTGTTGTATAAAATCAACCAGAAGATTAAACTGTCTATGTATACACACATGACTAAGTTAAGGAAAAATAGTGTGCCAGACATCAGAGTTCATGTGGCACTATGGTAAGATAAGAGTGAATGATAAGGTAAAGGAAAATGATATAGTAATGTATGGAGACACATGGGAAGATGATGCAGTGACTGGGAGAAGAGAGCTGAAAGCTATAACAAGATCAAATGCAGGATATGATTAACTGAAGGAAGGCAAAATCCATGTGAGTATAGAGCATCTTATAATGAACAAAAATGGAAGTGAAGGTACAATGAGCATGGATAAAATGGTAATCAGGGAGAAACCTATCCTTAGTATGTCAGTAGCAGATGTATGTACGGCATTACATACAGTGTAAGTCAGCATGATTTATACATAATGCTCATGTTAATATAATACCACCACTGGCTTTACTGACCATGTATATTGAAAAGTTTGAAACATTAAAATATGCAAATTGTACTGAAAATAGAACAAAAATTACAGGAGGGATGTTTCCTTCTGACTAGCAGAGCTATACCACCTGATATTTTAAACCTAACACAGTAAGGTAAATGAACAGAGTAAAAAAATCAATCCTAATTTGTATGCAAGTGAGAAATTGTGACATGCATTTATTGCTTACACACTACTACAAAGTGGAAATATCCAAGATGTAAGAATGAAAGGCTACCAAGAGTAGTTGGACATTTAGGCTTGAGAGGCATGTGAAAACTAGTCCTTCCACCACATCACATAATGCAGCATGGGACTCAATCTGGAAGATACTTTTATTTTATTTTATTAAGTGTACATTAGTTTAAAGACCCCAAACAACATGGTGGTCAGTACATTACATTGGCACCTTTCAAACAGTCTTTTTGCTGGGCAACATGTAAATCCATGTTGTTTGGAGCTACAGCACGAAAAAGTGACGTGTCTTCATAAATGCTACACCTAGTAATTAGACGAATGTAAGAAAATTAGAATCTCTACATATATGATAAAGATAACTGAAAAGAGATCACAGCTAAGGAAGGGGGGGGCTAAGGCTGGATGATGACCAAAGAAGCATAATTATCTGGGAGTCATGACAGACCAAAATTAACATCAGAATCACTACATCTGTTACCAAGAGTATATCTTGTGCGAGAAACATGGACATGTATACTAAAGTATTCAATCAAAAAGTTATATTCTAACCATACTATAATAGGAAATATAGTAAACACAATGCACAGTCTATATAAAACCTTTGACAAGTGTGGTACACAATGTAGCCAGGGAGTGACATTGACACTGAACACACTCTCACCTTAGATAAATGTGGAACATTTAATGTTTGGTCACTTTGAGACAGTATACACACACACACACACACACATGCACGCACACACATACCAGTACCCAAATGATTCAGCAAGACTATGAACTATGTATTTATGCAGGTTAGTGTATATATGCATATAAAACTAAAAGCCATGATATATATCATATAAAAATATTAGCCATTTAATACCCTTACAGGACTCCACAAGATGATCATGACAGTGAACACAGTCCTTAGAGTGTGCTGTGCATTAGACAAGGCAGAGACCAAGGACAGACAGCAGCAGCAGCTCAGGGTCTTGCCCAGCTTGCAGCACCCAGTGTGGAGGCCGTGCTGGTGTCTAGTGGCTTGTGTACAAAAGGTTATTGTGTGAAGTTCAGTCAAGGGAGCACAGCAATGTGAGCACCATGGGGAAGCAACACATGTTAGTGGCACTACAGCTTGTCTGGGATGTGTTATATATTTTGCTTCATTTATGACACTGAAGCAACATAAGTACAAAAATATTTCCATATTATCAGTGTGCTGCACACTGAATCAGCTACAGAATTTATCACAAAATGGAGGCTGCTCTTATTCTCACTTCTTGTTTTTAGAATGGAAGATAGATGTAATATTAAAAAAAAATATATATATGTATAAAAAAATAACCAAGAGTAAGGCTTAGAAGCTGCCAAAGAATTTCTTCATTACTCAATTTTACTCCATAGTGATAATTAATTGAAAATGTATATCTCCACACTTCTTTTTCTTGTGGCCATAGAAACTCAGTAATTGCCAAAGAGAACTTGGACTACTGGAGAAAGGTGAACTGAGACCAGTCACAGGAAAATTAACTCGAGTTCAGGCAATGACAATTTTTTCTAATGTCTGTCTAAATGAACACCAGACGGTATGTTGTGCTAAGCTACGAGAGACTAGAGAGAAGATATGTTGTGACATTGAACAAATCCAGTGAACACCATTTCAAAATAAAAAACTGCTTCCGTGGAAGAATACGTGAAGTTGTTGAAGAGAAAATTCACGAGTCATGGCTGGCATGAATTGAGGCACTTGTAGGAGCCTCAAGAATGAGGAAAGTGACATACACATAAACTTTTTGATTTGTGGAGAACCTGCATACTAATCCAGCACAATTATATTCTGAACTGTTTCCTGATGAACTTTTCTGTACAAAACCCACTTAAATTTGATGATTCCACATCTCACAACCACTCACATATATGTGGCATGCAACAAAGGTATGTGGTTCTGACTGCCACGTCTTTCCACAGCTTCTCAACCTACAGCTAAGTTCAGTACCTACTCAGAAGCTACTAAGATAGAAAAAATACTGTACACGTCATTAACAAGTTTTGTCTTTCAGCCATACGGCAGTATCCATAGTAAAAAAAAAAAAAAAAAAAAAAAAAAAAAAAAACCAATAATAATAACAACAATAATAATAGATAATCATAATAATCATAATAATAATCTTGGCACAAATGTGCATTAAATCTAGAACAAAATCAAGCAACAGTACTCTTTCAACAATTAGGCTTTTCTGTTTCAGCACACCTGACTTATTTGTAAGACATAACTTGACTTCATCTTCCCTCCCACCCCACTTACATTTCTGTTCCCCTTTGTAATAACAAAACTAATAAAATTCACATTCACAGCCAAATCACATGTTGAAAACAACAGAAAAAGTTTGGTTCAATGAAAAAAAAAAAAAAAAAAAAAAAAAAATCCTTCAGCACCTATTCTTAAGGACCTTAGTTCCACCAAGTGCAGCTGCCATGGGAAAGGACACCTTCACAATTCATTGGGTGTATTACACCAGAAACTGATTAATACAACGTGAACTCACATAACCACACAAAATTTTGACACAGTCTGAGAGTCCCCTGTGTGGTCAGGTTTTTCTGCCAAGGTGTTGGGTGAGTCACAGTCCACCCTGGACAAGGATGAAGGAGATTTATACAGAATTTGGGAGCTGGAGGGACTAGGACAGACTGGCTCACTGGACAAACTATGGGAGCTTCTTAAAGACACATGCTCCCAATTTTTCTTACTCTGCTTTATTCTCAAGCTTTTAGAAATCTGGGAAAAGTTAAGAGAGCCTCGAAAACTTGCTCTGGATTCAGTCCTAATATTTTCAGGAATATCTGACAACAGTTCTTCCTTTAGTCCTCCCTGCGTGGATATTTGTTTTGTCACCTCAAGTTTCTCTTGGCTGGGTGCTGTTATACGAGTCTTGACTGTTGCGAGTGCCTCAGGGGTGCTGACAGAAAGTTCTTTCTGAGTAGTTTGAGGTGACTTGGGTGCCAGGCCAATTGTGTCTGAGTCATCAGATGGATGGATCACTATGAAATTTCGTTTGATGGTCCCATCAATCATCATACTGCGGACACCAACCCTCTTCCCAGGGTTCACAATGTGGCCTTCTTCAGTCTGGCTGGGCACAAACTTTGGGTTAACTGCTTCATTGTTCTCCAGGGAAAGTTTCACTGAAGTCAGCCTCACTTTCTCTTTATTTCGCTTGGAGCCAAGGGATGTAACACTCTTGCTCTTCTCTTTCTTCAGGGAGAAAGAAAAGAATCTAAAGTCACCAGTTTTTGAGGTGGGAGAGGCTGACCGTGTGCCATTAGCGAGGAGCTCCTGGGTCTCTTCATCAGACGTGAGGGCCAGTGAGGAGTGCCGTTGCCTGGTCTTCTCTCTCAGTTTAGGAGTTCGAGGAGATTTTTGAGGCCTCCTCCTGGGTGGTGTAGGGCTCCTGATGGGCAGGTCTCGGAAGCTGTTGGTGCTGTTGTGTCTTCTGCGAATGACTACATTGTCCTTACTGGTCTCTGACTTTTTACATTCTGTGCCAGGTTCTGGGGTCTGGGGGATTGCTGGGTGTTTGGCTGGGGTATCTGGAGCATTGATGACAGCATCTGCTCCTTCCTTGTGGCCCTGCATGACCTCATTAGAGGCAGATAAGGACTCTCCTGTACAGGAGAGTTTTGTCCTCGAGAGTGAGGGTGAGCCGGCATCAATGAAGACAACATCACTATCATCACTAAGGTGCGGGATATCAGAAGTGGTGAGACTCTTTTGTGAATCTAGGCCACTAATCACTGGATATGCTTCTTCAAATAAACTGTCAGTGGATTCAACAATCTTCAGTTTCACAATTTTTAAGTTTTTATCAGGTTCTTCTTTTGGCTTTTTTGTCTCAGAGGTGCTGAGGCAAGTCTCCCCTTCACCCTGCAGCAGAGACCTACTGCGTGGAGAGGGCTGCTGCACAAACTCCCTCAGGATGGCAGCATGGTCAATCTCAGGACTGGATACTTTGTCTTCAGCTGAATTTGTGCTGAAGGCAAGGGTTGGTTCAGGAGTATTTTGTAGGAATGTCTGGCACATTTCTTCCCCTTCTGAGGGTTGGGGAGGGTTGTTATTTTTTGGTACTTGAGGACTAATGTTGCTTTTTGAGCCTTGTGATGGTATGCTGTCTCTTTTGGGTTCTGCATCAGTTTGCTGGCTTTCATCATGTACTGGTGTTTCTAAGAGTTCACTGGGTGCCTCTTTATAGCTTTCTGATATCCTTTTGTTGTTGTGGCTCGTAATTTCCTCGTTGTGGGGTTGAATAGTTTCACTTTCAACACTCTCCCTGCACTGCTGTACAGGAGGGTCATGTTGAGTGGAGCTCTTTTCAGCATCATGGTCTTGGATTTGCTGCTCACTAATGGCTGAGGTTCTCCCTTGAGGGCATGCAGGAGACTGAACACCTGTTTTACTGGTTGCTGGGGTTTCCTGATCTGTCAGTACACTGTCATTGGAGTTTGCTGTGAGTCTGGAATCTTCTTCATGATTCCCTCTGACTGCAAAGCTCTCATCACTATTGTATCTGCTGCCCTGAAAGTAATTTTCATCATCCGAATCTGTATCTCTCTCCTTCTCTGCTGCCTCCAGCAGAGTGTAATTGCTCCTGGTGGATCGGCCCTGGAGAGTGCCCACCTGCTCCACTACAGTTGCTAACTCCCCATTTGAGCTGCGAGACCTGCGGATGACGATGGGAGTGTTGCCATACTGGCTGACAGATGATGAGCGGCGAGTCCCGAACATGAGATAGTTCCTGAGGGTGCCATTGTCCAGATCCTCCTGTACATAAGCATAATTAGTCCTGGTGCATGCTACTCCCAGATATACATTAAGAAGTATCTCTGGGGATGAATAATGCATTAAAGATAGCAGCATGACCATGATGTACCGATAATAGAGTAGTTAAACATTAAATTTCATATCATCACTGTATGGGAGATATATAGAAAAGAAACGACTATTCGATGGCCATAGGGACATGAATCACTGAACTTAGAGTACTGAGTATATTGTACAAAAAGGTTACAAACCTTGAAGAGGATGAGGGCGGTGTCTTTGTAACGCTTCTTGACGGTGGCTGCATCCGTGGGGTAGGTACAGCTGCGGGCCTCCTCCTTCAACCTCTCAATTTGATCCTCAGCAGACAGGTCGTCCACCATCTTTCCTTCTTTCCATCATACTGGTTAACTGCAAGAGTAAAATATTTTACTTAATATAAGGTATGTTTCTCATCTAACTCTTAAGGTATTATCAATGAAAACTCTTGGAAATTTCATGAATGTAACTGTACTGAAAGTGCTTCAAAAATGAGTTTTTACTACTTTTCTTGGTGGAGGCACAGGGCTATTTAATATTTATAATCAGCAACCTTACATGTTAACAAAACAGCTGTCTGTGACAATATTAACCCTCTCGTGCATTTTCATGCCAATGGCACAAATGGGAACTAAACATCATCTTGAAATAGTACTTATATACATGCCAATGGCATCATTTTCTGGTTGAGCATGTTTCCTCACCCTCACCCAAATGAATTAATTAGAAACCCCCTCCACTGGTGTGGCTTAAACCACAAGGCACAAATAAAGGCAGTTTTCACCATCTTGGCACATTAGTCAGACATCTCTCACTTCTGTAAGATTTAAACTTTTCACGTGCTACGTAGCGGCCATGTGGCATGCCAGGTAATAGTGTTATACAGTGCAACACAGTGAGGTGACTGAAAGAGGTTTTTATTGTTTTATCCTATTTACAGGCAGTAAAATATTTTTATTCAACTAACTAAAGTAATGACACAGAAACCTTTGAAACATGAGCTATTGAAAACAAAATTTGTGAGAGATTTCCTTGACTTCTGCTCAACAATATGTGCTAACAAAGATGATTTATCATTGATTTTGGATAAAAATAAGGGCAGAAAACTAAAAAAAATTCACTTTCTTTATGGTTTTAAGAAATGTTTTTACTATTCTGCTAATACCCCATGGTGCTGATTGTTGTATTGGAAATCTGAAGGAAGCACAAGAATCCTTGTAAAATTCTACTATTATAAATGCATTCATGTACTTTAAAAAAGTTGGACCGGAAAACATGTACCGTAGCTATGGGGGTGGGAACATGAAGTTGGAAACTGTTTTGTATGCACTTAATTACACGTCCATAAATGGGGTATAAATCGTTGTTTGGTAATTTTTTATCATGTCACGTAAAACTACAACTAATAAAAAAGCCACTGATATATTATTTACAAGGATGAGTGCAGTCTTTAGGGGTGAAAATTGACTGAAAAACAAAATACAGTAAACCCTTGATATAACGGACTAATTGGGGGGGGACCTTAGTCCGTTAATGCCGAAAGTCTGTTATAAGCGTCGAAAAAAAATAAAAAATAAAAATAAAATAATAATAATGTAAAATAATAGCGAGGAACCTCATAAACGTAGGTATTTATACATATTTTGTTGTGTATGTTGTGTGCACATTGTCTGTATAACCGCACACAACACTTGGCGACGGACTGTGACGCACTGAGCTGCCAGGTTGGCAGTGGGGCCATGCGTGGGAGCCGTATTGTGACGGGTATGAGTAAAAATTTACAAGTGTGCCAATCCCATATGTACTTTCAAACGAAACTTTTTTTGGGTAGTTTTCGGTGTGTTATGAAATAATCTGTTAACTGATTCTGTCACACTGACACTGCCCCGTGCTGCATATTTCCTCGCCCCACACCGCGTGCCAAATATATTTACTAACCAAACATAACGTAACCTAGCCTACCTGACTGGGGACTTAGCTCCCCTCAAGCCCCTTGATTTGTGTCAGTACCGACACTCACAAACACTTGGCTATTTTCCATTACATTTACGTCCTGGATTGATCCATAAGACTTTCTTGTGCTATAAATACATTCTTCATTTGAATGGAGACCACAAAGAGGAAAATATTTCATCAGGTGTGCTGAAACAGACTACGGTAACCGATGGATGGGGCAGCAGATAAAGGGAGGAGGCTCAGATGGCCAGCAGAAGCTATTGTAGTTACCAGAAGTGGGTGGTTCAAAACCTATTCTTGGTCATTCTCTGTGGATTTCTAACCCTCTGACCTTGTCTGTTATATCCAAAATCCGTTATAAGCGGATCCGTTATATCGAGGGTTTACTGTATTTCAGCGAGCAGAAAAACTACCTGGAGCCAGCCAGAGCAGCAATTCTACAAAGAGGCACAGAAAAGAAAACTTTTTGAAGCTTATGGTGCACGAGAGGGTTAATCTAATTTGAAATTCAATATCGACAATAATTGATGGTTTTCGTTATAATTGTCTGCTTATTACTGATTTTTTTCTTTTTATGTTTTGCCTATGGCATTGGTAGGGTTTCTTCGTGGGGCCTGATGGTCAGCCCCAGCCTGTTATGGTGCAGGCGAGTGTTTAACCCCTAAAGAGTAGGTGATGGGTTTTGCCTGTCTGCCTTTTTCAGCCATAATTTTGAATTTTGTGTGGGGATTTTTGGGTCAGCGTGACTCCTAGGCTACCACACAACTCTTCCGTGCCATTCTCAGTGTTTCTGTGACTGTAACAATAGCAGGAGGAGAGTTTTTTAGATCTTCCTCGTCTGATTCCGCACCCGAGTATCCATGGCCAGTGACCTCGACTCCTCATAAGCCTCCTCATGCTCCTAAAAGAGCTCTCAGTATGAGCGCAATTGGAAGAGCTGAAAGTGAATTTTTCAAGCCTCAAAAGTAGTGTTATGGGTGAACACAGTGACGGCAGAAGCAATGATCTCCAACCCCTTGTCTTATCAGGAAGGATGAGTCCTTTTATTGTGCAACTTCATTTTGGTGGCCATCCTGTACATCAATCTTATTATGGTGAAGGTGGAAGTGATACTGAAGAATCTGAGGATGCATCCCACCACCCTTCAGGGTTATCAAATTTAGAATATGAGGGTAATGAAGGGGCTTTGTAGTGGGGCTGAGCGCAGGGAGGGAGAGGGCCACTCACCACACCGCGCCACCCACAACTTGCGCACTGCTCTGAACAAAGGGCTGCTGCGAGCTAAAAGTTACTGCACTTCATCACGTCACCACTGAAACAATACATGATGTATAGACTTCGGGTTTGTGTCAGATTGAAGAGGAAGGATGGATAAAGGAAATGCCCATAAATATAAAGCTATGGGCATAGGCAGAGCAGTGAAATTGATAGTGGAAAGTGAGGAATTTTTGGGAAAATGTCAGAACATCCCCACCCTTGAGGGATAAAAGTGGCGCCATCTTGCTTGACTCATGCTGCTCCCCGGAGCTCATAATCCTCTTTTTAGAGAGAATCTAGAGTCTGGGTAGAAAGGTGGTGTTCAGGACAGCATGTAGGTCGTATTAGGCCATACGATGGTGACAAAAACTACCAGCTTGTGGTGGCGGGCAAGACACAAACCTGTCCTCCTGGACAGGTGACTGAGTAGTTATCTACTCAGTCACCACCTCCCCTGATACTGACAATTGTTCCTTATGTGTAGGCTATCACATTGGGCACATCCCGTGACAGCAAGCTGCCATAGCCTGATGCTGAAGACCAGACTTGTGTGCTGTGCCTATAGCTTTAAGGAATTGGGAAGGGAGGGAGAAAAGAAGAAACTACGTATAGTCGTGGTGGCAGAGTCTGAGGTGTGCATTATTTTGCTCTGGCAACCTGTTGCCACACGGTGTGTCTTATTTCGTGGATTATATATGAAACCCTAGGATTAGGAAACAGTTGTTGGTATCAATAATATGTAGGTAGCATTGATGAATACCTTCAATTATACTCAAATTGGTAAATCTTAAAAATAGTGGCTCCGAGCGGGTGCGCATTTTGGGCACGGTGTGGTGGTAATTACAACATTTCTAGCACGTATGATGGGGTTTTGACAAGCAGACAGGCGTCTTTGTGTCACAAGGGGTGTATTGTTCCGTGCAGGCTCTTCCCTTTCTTCACCCCAGAGCTCACAGTCTCATCGCCCATCGACTTAGAAGAAATGGTGAGGCCAGCGAGGAAAATACACCCCTTGTGACATAAACACGCCTGTCCGCTTGTCAAAACTCCATCGTACGAGCTAGAAATGTTGTAATTACCACCCCACCGTGCCCTAAATGCACACCCGATGGGAGCCGCTATTCTTAAGATTTACCCTCAAATTTATTAATCATGTCTCAGACAGTCGTTTTGCTCATTAATAAGGTCGCTGATTATAATCATAAATATTCCTGGTGCAGTCCTCTGCCCAGAGGAGTATAACATAACTGTCTTCACCATGTCGGGAATTTGTATATAAAAATTACTTCCCGTAACACCATGTATCATGAGGGAGAGATTATTCACTTGCGTAAATTGCACTTGGGGTATTATTTGGATAAGACTATTATAGCTCGAATTTGAGATGGTTGAACCAATCAATGAGGATAATTAATCACCCCACAGGTCCCCAGGCTTGTGTTGGGGGTAGGGGGGCTGGAGTGGTGGAGGGGAAGAAGTAGTTGTTCTGTAGTTTTACCACATAGCAAAACCAACCAAGCAGGCCAGTCCTTGGCACCTGGTAAGCGAGGCAGGAGGCTCACCTTCAGACGGAGAGGTGCAGCCGCCACAGGGAGGGCACTAAGCCAGCAGGGTGAGGATCAGCCGGGGCTCACACAGACTTCGGCACCTGTCTCAGGAAGGCCGCGCCGGGGCTGGGGCGTCGAGGGGGGCGGGGCGGGGCGGGGCGGCCTGGGGGCAGGGGCTGGGGTCATGGGCACATATTTGACAGCAGCGAGATGTCTTCCTCTTCTTGTGGCCTGTATCGCTGTGAATCCGAACCCCTTTGCGGCACAGACTTCTTCTGATCCTTTAACGTCTCATCCACTCATCGTCGCGTCCCTTCACTGATGTATTATTCCTCACTGGGGCGAATTACTGCACGCGAACTTTCACTTATTTAGCCACAGCCCCGCATCCTGGCTTCCTCTTCTCTCAATGGCGCCACACTATTTATCTTGACTCTTCTTCTTCTTTTGAGCTGTTCCGCTTTGTATCGCTTCTTAGCTCTTCCTCGGTACTTCTTCACACTTATATACTTCACTACACACTCTTAGTTACTTCACTGCGTACACTTATATGCTTCACTTTGCCCTGAGCTGTGTTTGTCTGGACACTTTGCCTCCAGTAACTTTGCTTTTGTTTTCTTTTTTTTATTTTGTTTTCTTCACTTTATCATACTTTGGGCTTTTCTCTGTCTTTCTCTTTTCTGCCCTTTTGTGTGTTTCCACTATTACACTTTTCTGCTGCCCCTCGTGCATTACCGAGTCCCTCCCTGCCTCGCCTGACGGGTCGTCTGCCGCCCCGCCATAGACGCCCGACCCGCGCCGCGCCTCGGGAACCCGTCGCCGCTACGCGCATTCCGGGGCGGCGCCGTGGGATCGGGGCGGCGCGGCGGGGGATCGTGTGGCGCGGCGCGATGCTGCGGGGCCGGGGCCGGGGCGGGGCAGCGGGGCGGCGGAGGTAAACAAATATGGTGACGGAGGTGGGAGGTGAGCTGCGGGGTTTGCTTTGGCGTCGTGGTGGTGAGTGCGTCCGTGGCGGGGCTGTGGGGCTCTGGCCGTGTCACGGGGCGGCGGGGGGCGGGCTGGAGAGGCGGGGCAGCCTGCGGGGCCTGTGGGGCGCGGGCCTGGCGGCGGCAGGGCGGTGCTGTGAGGGGAGGCGCCTGTCACCCCGAGGCTCGCAGGGTCACCGCCTTCAGCAGGGCCTCGGGGGCGTAACAGGCGCCCTGCATCACCCTGCCGTGTGCCGGTCACGCCGCGCCAGGCCTGGGGGGGCGCGGGGCCACCACGCAGGACGTCACCGCCCCGCCATGCCGTGCTTCGCCGCCCTCCCTGACGCTGCAGAGCTTTCTAAAGTAACCTCCGTGACATGCCTCGCTACCAAACAGACGAGCCCACGGCTAACTAAGTGTAGATGTCCAGGAGTGTTCTTGGCCAAGTTTATATGAATTATGGTGTATACGAGAGAGAGAGAGAGAGAGAGAGAGAGAGAGAGAGAGAATTTCATGTGAATTTTTTTTTCATGGATATCTAGAGTCAAGCTTCAGAATGTTCATTACTTGTAGCCAGTAATATTAATAGTATCATTTAGTGCTTGAATAATTCACTAAGGTAATTATTAACAATGAATATTTATAAAATACATTGTCTGTAAAATGTTTACAGATGCTTGTAAATGAGAAATGTGATGATATACCTGAAACACTTGGTATAGATATCCTCTACTTTTAACAAAGAAGCTTGCTTTAGTGAACTAATTCAGCTGAGCACCAGTTCGTTAAACTGAATTTTCTGCAAACTCGAGAGAATGCATTTTCCAGCTCCCTCAGCCCCCTAAAGGCGGCTTTACACCTGACAATTCCTTGCCGGCAATACAGCCGCGATGATCTAGCGGCTAGACCAGCTGGGTGCTCTCGGGAGCAAGTACGTTCACACGTGGGAGGAGCCGCCGGGAGCATCAAGACGTAAACTGCTAGTAAATGCAAGGGCATGAATTCATCCCAGACACCCCAAAAGGCTACTACCATATATTAAAACCACAATGAGTTTGGTCCATTAGCCTAATATTGTAGAAATACTTTTAAGTAAACGCATTTACCTTCAGTAGTATTGATTGATTGATTGTTCATTGTTGCATTTAACAACAAAGGAGAAGGGAGGAACATGCCATTGCAACCCCCAGGCATTACATAATGTGATTATGTAATACACGAAAATAATCGTTCCTTACCTCCTTCGATGTCTCGCAAAGAGATAAACATTTCTTGGATGTTGCTGCCACTCTCTCAAAAGTTGTTTTGCGTCGACTCAGCTTCTCATACAGCTTATCTTGTGGGTCCCACAAGTATCTATGCTGCCTAACTTCTTCTAGTAATGCCACCTCGGCCTTCTGGCTCCAAATTTTGTTGTCTGTATCTGTCATTTCTTGTTTTATTGGCGCCGACATGTTGTACTCAGCCGCCAGTCGGCAATACAAGACGGACGCGCTCAGCTGCAGAAAACTTGCCGCGAGAAGGGCTCCCAGACCCAGACCCAGACCAAAAATGCAGCCGTGCCTGTATTGCTGACTAGGAATTGCCAGGTGTAAAGCCACCTTAAGGCAGCCTTCACACCAAAGTGGCGCATTGCATGTGGCAAGTGGCAGGAGGCAAGTGTCACGTGGCATGGTGCTCTCACACCAAAGTGGCATGTAGCGTGTGTAACTGCTCAATTCGTAAGATGGCATCATTGGAGGATGAGGCAGATAGTTGCTCAGATCGGTGCTGTAGTAGACCGGAGAAGACTCAAGAAGAATAGGTGCTGGACACATCCGAATCTGAAAGAGAATGTTGGGGTTCACGGTGCCTCTGTAGTTACAAGACTAGAGGAGCTGCATGAAGAGAAGCTTCAGCAGTTTTACCAGATGCATAAAGACACATTTTGTAATCTGGTAACCATTGTGGACACTTTTTTGCAGCGGAAGGATACCAGTTAACTGCACACACAGGAGTTCACATGGGCGACCGAGGCAGTGTTGTCAAATGTCGCTGGCATAAATCTGTTAGAAGACCTCAAAATTACACACATCATACATCCATAGGATTTTTTTTGTTGTTGCAACTTTAATTTAATTTGTATTTGATATTATTAATATTATCTTGGTTATTAATCACTTTGGGTGTGAAAGCTCCGTTACTGTGACAACACTTTCCAAGGTGGCACGTTGCACGCCGAGAAGAAAACGGTCTGGTCTCATCTTAGAGTGGCTTCCAAGTCACATGTGGCACATTTGACATGTCACGCCACTCTTGTGTGAAAGGTCTGACTTGTTTGTACAGAGTTTCATTTTCAAGTGGCATGGCACGTGGTGTGTGACATGAGACGTGCCACTTTGGTGTGAAAGCTGTCTAACACTGCCTTGCTGCCTCCTGTGTTCTGGTATGTTTTACATTGAGAATAAAGGTCATGCAGTATGTAACAGTACAGAATTTGTGTTAAACGCACACACACAAAAAATGAAAACACTAGAGCGCGTGGTAGATCTGGTGGAAGCGAACGACAACAACAGACTGATGCTTGATGGGAGCTGGTGGCAGTGGTTTGCAGAAATGCTCTCGATTTAGTGGAATTTTCCTGCAAAATTGCATGGCCATTGTAGAATGAAATTTTCACGCTAAACTGAGCTTTCCGCTAAATAGTATTTTGCTAAATTGAGCTTTTACAGTAACTTTGCTTTTTGGCATTATTCTTTGCATAGTAAACAAGTTTTTTGTTTATTCAGATACCATATCAAACATTCTTGTAAAATTACTTTTTATATGTTAAGTAAGTAAAAGTGGAGCTAGTCTCGTAG
This sequence comes from Eriocheir sinensis, assembly GCF_024679095.1. NCBI lineage: Eukaryota > Metazoa > Arthropoda > Malacostraca > Decapoda > Varunidae > Eriocheir > Eriocheir sinensis. The sequence continues at coordinate 6,496,497 of NC_066544.1, forward strand.
TTTCAACACAGTTTTGCTCATTATCTATCTTGAGTTAAATAACTCACTCCATTGGTTGATACTTTTTATTCTGATGAATGTGACATGCTATTCATCATTCTGATAACTATTTCTTTTGCAAATTACTAGCTTTTGACATTCAAATAAGTAATTGGGTGGTGATGGGTTAATATTTTAGTGGTGGCAAGTGGCTGCTTTAGTGGAAATAGATTACTGTTCTTAGCAATTATAGGTTAATATCTGTTATGTTAAAATTAGATTCTGTTAGTAATAGGGGCAGGCAACTTCCGGCCCGCAGGACAGATCTGGCCCATGAAGGCCTAGTGTCCGGCCTGCCACCCTGCTCGGCATTAATATTGCAATCCAGCCCGCGAAACCCCAGAAAAAAAAGAAAAAAAACTGCCAAACAGCATCTGCTGGCAGATACTGTTTGACAACTCTGCGCCTCACTCTACCCTCGGATCCTGCCAGACGCCAGTGTCCGTTGGACTTTCGCATTGAGACTAGGTACGGCGCGGTTCCCACTATTCCGTTTTCACGTTTCCGTCGACATTAATGACGTCAAAATGACGCCACCAAAACAGCGGCCACTCGGCACGGATGATCCACTCTGTCAGTCCATCGCTCACCATTTGTTGACAAACATATGGACAGCATTAACCACAACGACATCTTGTATATGTTATTTTGTAGCTAAGTACTTCCATTTCATATTTTCATGATAAGTAGAATATTCAACATCACTGGACTGGCACCACCACCCCAACCCCTGATCCAAAAGTTAACTTGAGTTCATCCCTGGATGTGCTCCGCACGGGGCACGGGTCACTGATTTGTATGTTTTTCAATAAAATTCTTGTATAATGTATTGTATATAGTCACTTTGGGGATTTCGTTTGTCACTCCGGCCCGCGGCCTGCTCCCAAAAGTCTCATCTGGCCCTCACTCTGAAAAGGTTGCCCGCCCCTGTGTTAGTTCAAGAGTACACAGTGTGAGAGCATGGTTCATTGGTGACCTGGCCTGCTGTCTTCATATATATGGGTATAATTCTTGAGTTTTAATACCTTTTGCTCTCTCTCTGTCAGAGGTGTAACAGTATGGGAAGTCTTCAATCTGACATTGGGGAGTTGGCTCACCACTTGAAGCAGGAGAAGCTCTTCTTGGAGGCAGAGAAACAACAGATACAACAGCTCAATGAAAAAGTGAGTAAAATACGTATTCAGTACATACTGTAACGCCTGAATTTCCGCTAAACTATATACCCACACGATCACTGCGTGTCACGAAACACACAAGAAACTAATCCAGACTGGGAAAGGTTTTGCCAGTGCTGGGGATTGAACCCATGACCAGCAAGATAGGAAAACCACTCCATAACCAGTCAGCCAAAGAGTTACCCCACTCACTAAGTGAGTCATGGGAGGCTCGCCCGTCAGGTGGGTCTCGGCACCACAATACTATGAGGTCTGATGATAGAAACCAAGTTGAATGACTGTCAGTTGCAACCTTGTGTGTGTACTTGCACTCAGTTATAGAATAAAGACATTCTAGAACTTCAGTGGCTGGTCATTCAGTGTTAGGTCCTCTGGATTTTTATCTCAGTTGTCAGCAGGGTTAGCTCTTAGTTGTCTCAGATTGTATTTTCTGCTTAAAAATACACCTATCATAGATACCTTATTGTTTTGCTCGGGATCACAATAAATCTCCATTGAGAAATAATGACTATATTATGCAAGATATTCCTCCCTTTTTAGGCTTTTGTTAGTTTGCCATTATTGCTTTGGTTGTCTATTAAGTTTAATAAAAGGTATATATGACATCCATTATGGAGTTCCTACCAAGGAAGGTTAACCAACTTAGAGTGAAGTAAGTAATCTTCTGTGGTGGCATCACTAATACTATGGCACAGGAGGCAAGGAAAGCTAATATCTGAAACACAGCTAACAGTCCACTTCTCCACACCCACCAGGTAAGGAAGACCATTGAGCGGGCTTACCATGCCTCCTGGGTGCGAGGGGAGCAACAGAGGAACTACCATGACTTGGTGCTGCAGCCACACTCCTCCCCGCCTGCTTGCTGCCAGCGGGCCAACCTGCTCAACCAACTCAAGTTTGTTGATGGATACAAGGTTCTGGGATTCAATGTGAGTACCTGCTCAAATGGATAGGATAAAATGCAGATTTTTTATTTTTTATTATTTTATTTTTTTTACAGCACAGGAAACAGCTCCAGGGCAAAAAAAGGAGACAATAATGAAAAAAGCCTGCTACTTACTGCTCCTTTAAAATGCATTCAGAGTGGCTGAAAGAGAGGTCAATTTCAGGAGGAGAAGTGTCCTGATACCCTCCTCTTGAAAGAGTTCAAGTCGTAGGCTGGAGGAAATACAGATGAAGGGAGATTGTTCCAGAATTTACCTGCGTGAGGGATGAAAGAGTGAAGATGTTGGTTAACTCGTGCGTAAGGGATATGGACAGTAAAGGGATGAGCTTGAGTAGAAAGTTGTGTGCGGCGAGGCCACGGGAGGGGGGGAGGCATGCAGTTAGCAAGTTCAGAAGAGCAGTGAGCATGAAAATATCAATAGAAGATAGAAAAAGAGGCAACATGGTGGTAGAATTTGAGAGGTACAAGACTATCAGTAAGAGGAGGAGAGTTGATGAGACGAAGAGCCTTTGACTCCACTCTGTCCAAGAGAGCTGTGTGAGTGGAGCCCCCCTACACGTGAGATGCATACTCATATGATGGCAGACAAGGCCCCTTTATATGGATAGCAACTGTGCAGGGGAGAAGAACTGGCGGAGACGATACATAACGCCCAACCTTGAGGAAACTGATTTAGTGAGAGAGGAGATGTGAAGTTTCCAGTTAAGAGTTTGAGTTAAGGATAGACCGTGGATGTTTAGTGTAGAAGAAGGTGACAGCTGAGTGTTGAAGAATAGGGGATAGGTGTTTGGAAAATTGTGTTGAGTTTATTGGTGGAGAAATTGGGTTTTTGAGGAGGCATTAAAGGACACAAGGTTCCTTTTACCCCAATTGGATATGATAGCAAGGTCTGAAGTTAAGTGCTCTTTAGTCTCCAGTCTGGAGTCCTGTAATTCCTGTTGAGAGGGTCTGCTGTTGACATAAGTTGAATAATGCAGAGTGGAGTCATCAGCGTATGAGTGGATAGGACAGTTTGTTATGGAAAGATCATTGATGAATAACAGGAAGAGAGTGGGTAATAGTACAGAGCCCTGTGGGACACCACTGTTGATAGGTTTAGGGGAAGAACAGTGACTGTCTACCACAGCAGAGATAAAACGGCCGGAAAGGAAACTGGAGATAAAGGAACAGAGAGAAGGATAGAATCCATATGAGGGCAGTTTAGAAAGCAAAGAGTTGTGCCAGACTCTATCGAAAGCTTTCGATATGTCTAGCGCAACTGAGAAAGTTTCACTGAAACAGCTAAGAGAGGATGACCAAGAGTCAGTAAAGAGAGCAAGAAGATCGCCAGTAGAACGCCCCTTGCAGAACCCATACTGGTGATCAGATTGAAGATTAGAAGTGGAAAGGTGCTTTTGAATCTTTCGGTTAAGGATTGATTCAAAAGCTTTAGATAAACAGGAAAGTAGGTATAGGGCGGTAGTTTAAGGGATTGGAACGTTCACCTTTATTAGGTACAGGTTATATGAAGGCGTACTTCCAGCAGGAAGGAGAGGTAGATGTTGATAGGCAGAGGCAAAAGAGTTTGACCAGGAAGGGTGAATGAGTCACACAGAATGAGTCATCATTGGTTTTGTAATATAGAAAGCACTGTTGATAGTATTAACTTCTATGAATTTTCCTGATGCAGTTTTATCCGTATTTGGATAAATCCTCTTAGATTAATCAGTTGTTGAATTCATGAAACTGGAGAATGTGAGATATACTGTGTAAGACAAGTGAGAAAAGAGAATATAAATTATAAAAAATAAATTTCAAATTTGTTGATGATGGTGATAATCATTTCACTAATTGGTGACAGTTGCTTGCAGTATAAGCAAATTAGGGAGTAAAAAAGTCTGTGTCGCTAATGTGATTGTATTCTTGACAAAGCTAGTCGAGGAAAAGCTAGTTCCCAACCTTAGTATGGGTTTCAGAGGCTGTGTTCCCTTGTTTTTTGGGAATAACTCGTAACAAAATGTTGGATTAGGTTCATATTTTGCCAGAGATTGTTTCAGGGGTCCTGCTAATTTTTGTCACTGTCATTTATCAACAAAAGTGAATGATTAAGGCACTTCCCTTCTATAGGTAACTTAAAATTCCTTGTCAAAGAACTGTCCTCCAGTATAAATGTATCATGATGTCGCTGTGATGTCACTCCCTGGGCTCCACCGCATAGTTACCTTCCACCTCACTGACATGCAATAAATGAACACTGAATGCAACCAATGGTACAGGAATTATGGGAAATTGAAGTAAAAAAGAAAATATTTGATAACACTGGATAAGTACAGTAATGCTGTCAGTGGCAGGAGCGGCAGTGTCACCTGTCAGTGAGGTGAAGGTAACTATGGGGCGGAGCCTAGGGAGTGACGTCACAGCGATGTCATGACACGTTCGTGCTGGAGGACAGCTCTTTGACACGGAATTTTGCGTTACGTATAGAAGGGAAATGCCTTCATTATTTTTTGTTAATAAACGACAATGACTAATTAGCAGGAGGCCTGAAACAATCTCTGACAAAATATGAACCTAATCCAACACTTTGTTACAGAATTATTCCCCAAAAATGAGGGAACACGGCCTCTGAAACCCATAGAATATACCTGTGACATTGTCATTACTTCTTGTTACCTTTTACAATAAGCGATGACAAACAGAATTTACAGAAATGTTTTGAATCATCATATCTCACTGCTGAAATTTGAGTTGTATATGGCTGGAAAATTTAATAACTACAATAATCTTTTTATTTTAAAATGTTTTATTTTGGTAATCAGAGACACTTGTTTTCGTAATGACAGGATTCATTCCCCTTCAGGAATCCCTGTATGGGGACCTGCTGGCAGGCCTCCGGGAAAACCCTCGGCTGTTGGCAAGATGTCTGGTGCTGGGGGAGAAGCAGAGTCAGGAGGCAATGCAGATGGCAGCTAGGACAGTGTTTGCCTCCATCTACGCTAACTGTCTCCTGCCTGACGATGAGACATACACCCTTAACCTTCTGAAGTGAGTTGCTCCCCAGGTACTGAGACACCCCTGTCAGTGACTCAGTATAATTTGTTTTATTTATATTACTCACAGGTAAGAAAATTTTATGAGTTAAGAACATTGCTCAGTTGGCTATTGGCCAGTTTGTGGATTTTCCTCGCCTTGTTGCTTGTGCATCTGACAACGTGAACCTGGACACTTGCGTTAGTGTCGTCGCTTCTCTGCGGGAGGAATTTGCCTTCCATTCCGCAGGAGTCAGGCCGCTGGCTGCAGACTTCAAGCTTTTCACCACTCCCTTTGACTTCCCCATGGACGACACCCCTGCCCACCTGCAGATGGAGTTGGAGGATTTGCAGTGCAATGATGAACTGAAGGGGAAGTTCCGCACCTCTTCTCCGCTGTCCTTCCGTGACCTCGTCCTCCCTTCTAGCAATTTTCCAAAATGCATTGTGCATGTTCAACGCATCGTGGCCATGTTTTGCAGCACCTACTGTTGCGAACAGCTTTTCTCCAAAATGAAGTACACGAAGTCTCACCTTCACTCCCAGCTCTCGGACTGCCACCTCAGCGACATTCTTCTGTTGTCTACCTCATCCATCAAGCCAGACATTGAAACACTTATTCATGGCAAGCAGCACCAGCCGTCTCACTGATTTGTATGTTTTCAATAAAATTCTTGTATAATGTATTGTATATAGTCACTTTGGGGATTTTGTTTGTCACTCTGTCCCACAGCCTGCTCCCAAAAGTCTCATCTGGCCCTCACTCTGTAAAGGTTGCCCGCCCCTGCTGTAGAGGAACTATCCAAGTGAATCAAGAATGAACTCTTGGGGGCAGTATGGGCCAAGAAGAGATGCCCCCACTATAAATACTTACCTGGGTCATGACAGGCTTGGGCCAACCACCAGGCCCCTAAAGGAAGCCTACCGGTCACCATAGCTTTAGGCCAGAACGTAAAAAAAGAAAGAGAGAAAAAAAATATATATAATAATAATAACAATAATAATAATAATAATAATAATATCACATCCTCTGTCTCTCCTTCTATTTCCTTCAAGCATCATATTATTTAAGCAGTGTTGCATTATTTGTGTAAATGGTGATAAAGTTTAGATATGGGTGATGTCACATTAATTTGCATAGTTTAAAGTTGTGGAAAACATGAAGCCTGTATGAATGTGTAGATGTTTATGAAAGGTGATCAGGTAATTTTCTATTGTAATTACATAAGGATTAAGTGAGGCTGAAAGATACTTGACCCTTGAAGTAATGTTGAAATCCTCTCTTGCTTGTCAGGCACCTGATGGAGCTGCAGCTGGCCACCTCAGAGACTCCGCGGCGCCTCCTGCGTCACGGCTCCTGTGCCTTCAGTCAGATCTACCAGGCCTATGTGGACTCCCTGCCCCAGGCCAAGGTGTGGCACCCCTAGCACACCATAAAAGAGAACATTTATTACTGATTTCCTAAAGATGAATTTTTTTTTCAAGAAAAATAAAAAAGCCTGTTGTCTGTTTTCATTTCAGTACCTCATAGCTTGCCTCAAGAATTTATTTTGCATATTTCATGATAGTTTTGTTGCACATGTGCCATTCAGCAAGCTTTTATTCAGCTGCCTTTCATTTCAAACTTCTCACTAGAGAGTCTCAACACACTGTAACTCTGTCCCAGGTGTTTCTGACGGCCGCCCTCCACCAACCCATCATGCAACTTCTCATGGAGGATGAACTCTTCCTTGATGTAGACCCTTCTAAAGCTGCTGGTCGCTTCTTGCCTGAGGAGCGCACCCGCAGGTTTGGGAAAGAAGGAACGCCAGAGTACGATGCTGCCTTGGCCAAGTACCGAGCATGGACCATCACCAAGCTGGTCAAAATCACTGAGAGGTAAACAAGCAAGGGTTACACATAGAGAAAAAAGAAGATAGAAAGGAATTATGTATTAAGAAATGCATTGATTATTTTAATGAAATAACTATTGACTTAATTTTTTTTAAACTTCTGGAAAAAAGTGAAAAATTACTCATAAGTTGGTAATGTGCAGACTTCTATAGATCCAAACCCAGCATAGCAGCATGCCACTGTGACATTAAAATAAGTTATAAGAAGTTTTTGTTGTAACAGGCAGATGTTTCCTTACAGATTCATAGAAAGCATCAAGGAGGCGATGAACTGCTTCCCACCACAACTGTCGTGGCTTGTCCGAGTCCTCTATGAGGTTCTCCTCACAGCGAAGAGGACTGACACGAGGGAGGTCAGCGCCATCTGTGTTGACTTGGTGTTTGCCTTCTTTCTGTGCCCTGCCATGGTCACCCCAGAGCCGTATGGGATCTGTGATGCTCCCATATCACACATCTCCAGTTTTAATCTAATGCAGGTAAGACTGGTCCTGATTGTTCGTCTAAATATATTTTCTTATTATTTGAAAGTTTTAGTTTGTTTCTTGCCTGTTTTTGCATTGTATGGCAGTGATTGTGGCTGTGGGGGATGCTAGGAGAGTAACTGTGATGGGTGAGGAGAATGAAAGGAGCTTCACAAGAGAGGAGGTGCAAGTGGCATTTGGGAAAATGAAAGCGGGAAAAGCCCTGGGTTGGATGGGTGTCATGGAGAATGTCTGAAAAAAGGTGGAATCAGGATTGTGGAATGGTTGGTGAGGCTGTTCAACGTGTGTTTCAGAAAGGGGTCCATCCCCTTGGAGTGGAAGAGTGCATGTGTAGTGCCACTGTATAAAGGTAAAGGTGATAAGTATGAGTGTGGTAGTTTTAGGGGTATCAGTTTGTTGAGCATGGTTGGCAAGGTGTATGAGAGAGTATTGATTGATAGGGTCTGATGGGGGACAGAGTGTATGGTTGGTGAGGAGCAGTGTGGGTTTAGGAGTGGCAGAGGGTGCATGGATCAGGTGTTTGCGGTAAGGCAGGTGTTTAGGTAAAGGTAAGGAAGTGCTCTTGGCCTTTATGGTCCTGGAGAAAGCCTATGATAGAGGTGATAGGGAGGCATTATGGAGTGTAATGCAGATGTATGGAATAGGAGGTAGGTTATTGGCTGCAGTGAAAAGGTTTTATAGGAATAGTAGGGCATGTGTGAGAGTTGGTAAAGGTGAGAGTGATTGGTTCGAGGTGAATGTGGGGTTGCGGCAAGGTTGTGTGATGTCACCGTGGCTGTTTAACATGTACATGTATGGAGTAGTGAGGGAAATGAATGCAAGAGTTCAAGGTGAGGGCTTGGCACTGTTGGCACTGGTGAGTGAAAATGAAAGGGAGTGGGAGATAAGCCAGTTGTTATTTGCGGATGACACTGCCCTTGTGGCGGAGTGTGAGGAGGGCCTACAAAAGCTGGTGACAAGAGTTTGGCAGAGTGTGTGAAAGAAGAAAGTTGAGAGTGAATGTGGGAAAAAGTAAGGTTATGAGTTGTGTAAGGGATGCTGATGGTGGCAGAATGAATGTGAGGCTGAATGGGGAGCTGCTGGGGGAAGTTGAAAGCTTCAAGTATCTGGGGTCGCATGTAGCAGTAAATGGGAGAGTGGCTGTGGAGGTTGGAAACAGAGTGAAAGAAGCGAGTAAATGTATGGGTGGAATGAAGAGTGTATTGAGAAACAGCATTAGGGATGAATGCAAAGAGAAGGCTTTATGAGGGAGTAGTTGTGCCCACAGCTTTGTATGGGGCCGAAACGTGGAATGTGAGACAGGACGAGAAGAAGAGGTTGGATGTGTTTGAGATGAGGTGCCTGAGGAGTATGGTAGGTGTAACGAGAATGGACAGAGTGAGAAATGAGGATGTGAGGCAGAGAACAGAAGTGGTGAGAAAGCTGTCTGAAAGGGTGGATCAGAGAGTGCTGAGTTGGTATGGGCATATGGTAAGAATGAGTGAGGAATGTCTGAAAAGAGGGTGTGGAAGGCTGAAGTGAGTGGGGTGAGAGTGAGAGGAAGGCCTAGAAGAGGTTGGATGGAGGGAGTGGAAAGAGCGCTGGGTGTGTGAGGTTTGTCAGTAGAGCAAGGAAGGGAGAGTGAAAGAGATAGGTGTGAATGGAAAGCAATTGTAGATGGGTAAATGGTGACACAGGAACAGGGGGTTGCCTTACACTTGAACCTGCGCAGGTGGGGAAAGTGTTAGTGGGGTACGGTGGATGAAGCGGTGGGGGTAAACCAGTTTTTGCTGTCGGGTCTCACTGTGGAAGGTTCCCCGTAACTGTGCTGTATGTGGCCCGCGTGTGGTACAGGAACAGTGAGTACTCTAAAGCCCCTCGGGACCAAGTTGGCATGAATGGTTGTGTGGGTGTGTGAGTGAAAGAGCATCTGCCGGGAGTGGGCCACCCCCTTGGAATGGGGGACATTGGCCAAAGTCTATAGATAGATAGATAGATAGATAAATTTCTTGGGTACAGTCATCAGCAAAACTTTGAAGATGATTTGAGACTCTTGATGATGGCTGCCCTGTTGCCAAGTGCATTTATGATACAATCTGCTCTGAGGTGCTTATGATTCAGGAGGTTGAGGGGTGAAGCACTTTATTTCTCATCAGTTATTTTGACTTTCTTCCACTAAGTGCATTTGTTTATGTTATTGCTGTTTCAAATGGAAAAGTGGTAAATTAGGAGTGAGAGAGGATGGAAGTCATGACTTCATTAAGAAGTGAAAGATATTTTCTGCACGGACCTTGGAAAATAAAGGCAAGAGCAACTGGGTAAGGGAGGAGTATAATGCAGCATGCATTGAATCTAAAACAGGAGAGTGTACATGTGGGAAGGGAAAATGTAATTGAGAGTGGATTGGGAGGATTAACCCTTTCCATATGGTGACGCAGACATCGGCATCACAGTATAGAAAGGGTTAAGAGGAAATGGAAGAGGATTAATCCTCTTCTAAACCTCTTAATCCTCTTCTAAACCTTTTAATCCTCTTCCATTTCCTCTTAAGAGGTTTAGAAGAGGATTAACCCCTTCACTCCGGTGACGCCGATGTCGGCGTCCAACGGCGTCACCGTATGGAAAGGGTTAAAGGTCTATGACTTCATCATGAGAAAGTGAGAAGTTGGTAGTACAGGTGCATCATCAGTCTGTCAATTCCCTTGGTTCCAAAACCCTGCCAGATTAACCAGTGTCCATGATAATAAAGTGGGGAAGGAGGAGAAGGGATTTGTGTAAACATTGACTATGAGTAGAAGAGAGCATACCACGAGTGAGTGGTTGCACTGGGAGATCTAAATGGAACACTTTGTAAGGGCCCAGTGGACAGCAGCAAGAGAAGGTAGGTGTGTTGGTGCTCCTGGAGTGAATGGTTGTGGAACAATGTTGAAAGATATGTTTCAGGAAAGGAGTTTGTCCATTATTTACTAATTTTTCGGACTTACAGTTAAAAGAATATGACCAGTAGTATTGATTAAATATTGTATAAAAATCTTTACTATTTTTGTTTGTTACATTATTTTCTTTTCAGATTGCTCAAATTTTGCAAGTGTTGGCCATGAGCCGGTGGGAACCTCACGACACAAGGCTGTCTGACCTGTACTCCCACTTTGACAAGGAGGTGAGCCAAGGCCTGGTTTGTCTGACCTTCTGTGTGTTCAGTGCTGTATGTTGGCAGAAGTTAAGCAAGTTGTTGCTTGAGGCCTCACAATAAGCTTTGGGCTCATTAAAGTTGTGTCACTGTATACACACCCCTTTCCCCTGAGTATGAAAGCTAAGGTACTATGTGGTACTGTGAGGTACTGCTTGACACAAACAACCTTGGCTTTGGAAACTCTTGATAATACACCAGCATATCCAATAGTGTTGCTTATGCATTTGATAGCAGCCATTGTATTATTCATTTCCATATCTAGCAGACCCATGAATGCTGACAAATTTCTCTCCACCTTTACCATGAAATATTTTTTGAAATATTGATATATGTTGTGACCGTATGTTGTGTTATCTAGCTTTTCAGTTATGTAAATCATCTGTACCCTTTATGGTTGGCTAATAGCAACTTTACTGCTTTTACAATTATTACTACTATATATTTTTTGCACCACATCCACACCACTAGTTACAAACATGTTGCTGTTTTTCTGCTCCTTGCTAACTGTTTGGTGATGCAGATGACGGCCAGTGTTGTTGACAGCATCTTGGAGGGTGGGGGAACAGAGGTCCCGCCACCAGCCTCCTGCCTCAACAGCCCCCTCAGCACCCTCATCCGCTCCTCTTGCCTCATCCCTGAGCCCCACCTGCAGTCCTTTGTTACCTTCCTGCAAACGGTGAGTCTACACGCTAGACTTGTCTGTATCTTTATCTATATATATTGTCATCATGATCATTAGCTTTTATTGTTCCACTGCAGGACATAGGTCTCTCCCAGGCATTTGATTCATATATGTCCTGTGCCTCTATTTTCTAATTTTAATGCAACTGTTTCATGAACTTCTTAATTTCATCACACCATCGGGTGAATGGCTTCCCCTCAGGTCTTTTTATATTTGTTATTTTCCAGTTTATCACTTTTTTCCATCTGTTGTCATCTCTTCTACATATATTATCCGACCATTGCCATTTCTTCATTTTAATTGCCCTTATTGTGTCAATTGCTTTAGTTGATTCATCCATTTGCAGTTTTTTCTCCCTTACATTAATACCTGGCATCAATATCTCCATCCATCTTTGGGCACTTCTGAAGTCCCTCTCCAGAGACTTGATCAATGTTCATGTGTCTGAACCATGTGTCATGACTGGGAGGAAGCTCTTAGTTTTATGCACAGTTGTAGAGAACCTTTCAGTATATTACCATGTTTTCCAAAAGAACTCCAGCTCAGTTTTATTTGTTTTTATTTCTTGTTCTAGTGAGGGATTGGATTGTATCAGTCATCCTGAGTAGATATATTTATGTTTCTAGAGCCTTGTATATGTCTTCAAGAATTCTACATTAGATTTCCTCTGTTAGCAAATCTCATTCAGCACCACCTATTTGTTTGATGAAACTTTAAACTCAGCTGCTCTTGTTCTTGCCAGTCTTGTAATTTTACCTTTCCTATCTTTTTAAACAGGTGATGGGTGAGCTGCCAGATGACGATCTGATGCGCAAGGACCTGGAGACTGTGGTTGGCCGTCTCAAGACTTCCCACCTATCCCCAGTCCCCTCCAGTAGCTCAGCCATCTCCACTCCTAACACCACTAAGAAGAACCTGCTGGGGCGTGTCAAGTCCAACAGGTGAGGTGACAGGGTAACTGTTTGCATTCTTTACTTTGTCCACATACAGTCATCCATAGTCTATGAGTCATCCCTTGATTTTTATGGGGGTTATGTTCCTGAGACTCCCCCCTACCTATCTTATCTATCTATATCTCTGATGCCTTGTTCCCTCCAGTGGGTGGCTACAACAAAAATGTCTGGAGGGAGGTTCCTGTGAAGGAACAGGATGTTGAAAAAATATATATATATATATATATATATATATATATATATATATATATATATATATATATATATATATATATATATATATATATATATATATATATATATATATATATATATATATATATATATATATATATATATATATATATATATATATATATATATATATATATATATATATATATATATATATATATATATACATATATATATATATATATATATATATATATATATATATATATATGTATATATATATATATATATATACACACACACACACACACACACACACACACACACACCAGGTATATGCGAGGGTTACGTTCTGCAAAAAGCTCGCATAATGTGAATTCGCATATATCGAACCTATCATCCCATTAATTATAGGGGGTTATGTTCCACGACCTGTTTTCGAACCCTCTAACTATTTATTATGGCACCTTTTCACAATACTAAAGCACTTAAGCAACAATAAAGCACATTAAGTACAGATAAACTGTAAAATATAGTGTGAAAATACATTGTAAACAAACAAAAAATTAGAAATTGTACTTTCTCAGTTTAGGATCAGAGGGAGGAAAAAGTTAATTATAGGCGAGGAAAGTGCGGGAAAACATTTGCACCCGCCGCCCCCTAGTGCGAGTTGGCCACCATACCTCACCAACCAGTTGCACTACCGCCGCTACTTGCATAATATTGAATTTTTCTCTCATAAAACGAATACTTGGCACATTTAGGTTAGTCGCATATGAGTGAATTCGCATATTTCAACTCAATATATATATAGATATAGATATATATATATATATATATATATATATATATAGATATATAGATATATATATATATATATATATATATATATATATATAATATATATATATATATATATATATATATATATATATATATATATATATATATATATATATATATATATATATATATATATATATATATATATATAGTTAGCTTCGCTAACTGGTAGTTCACTAACTTAAAAGTTAGCTTTGCTTACACTAAACCGCTAAACTGATAAAGAAATTAGTGGAAGCTAATGCTAACCGCTATCCACTAACTTTTTTATATGGATCTAGCTTCGGTTTAGTATTTTGGCTCTAAAACCCATAAAAACAGACCTAGTGAACTGAAATTTCAATATGTTGTAGCTTAGTTATAGAGCTTTCCAGAAGCTCTCCAGAAGTCTCCAGTTTATTCTAAATCCAAATATTCTACCCAGGATTTCCTGCAAATTTTCGCATTTTTTACTTTTTCCATAACTGACACTTATTTTTATTATTTTAAGTTTATTTCTTGTAAGGTGGAAAATATTGAATTCTTGTTATTAATGATTGATTGATTGATTGATTATTAAATCCCGAGTTCAAAAAGTTGGAAATGGAAGATGCATTACCCTAAGATTCCAAAAAGTTTCCCTAATTATTGTTTAATTACCCTACTTTAAGGCATAATTTACCCAAAAGTGGAACCCCTGGAATTATTGTGCCATGTGCCCACAATGGACAAGAACAAACCTTTAACCTGTATGTATTTTTTAGTGGACTTAAAGTTAGCAGAGGAGGAGCTACATTTAGCGGAAGCTAATTGGTCCGCTAACCGTTTCCAAAGTTAGCGAAAACGCTAATCAGCTAACGAAAAAGTTAGCTTTGCTAATTAACGGTTAGCGGATTAGCGCAGTGCCCACCACTGTGTATATATATATATATATATATATATATATATATATATATATATATATATATATATATATATATATATATATATATATATATATATATATTATATATATAATGAAAGTGACTTACAAAATTTGGTCATTGTTTTTTATAGTGTCTGTAAAAGGAGAAAGCTGAAAGTAAATGTCAACAAAAGTAAAGTGATGGTTTGTGAGTGAAGTAGAAGTGAGGTTGTAGATTTTGTATGCCCATATAGAGTGGGAATTGAATGTGAAAAAGAATGCAAAATAATTTTAAATGGTGAAGAAATGGAGGAAGTCAATGAGTTTAAGTACCTTGGATCAGTTATGTGTAAGCATGGTAGTATAGAGGGAAAGATAAGAGAAAGGGCATTGCAAGGAAGAAGGGTGGCAGGGTCTTTGGGACGAATCATGAATGGCAGAAGTGTGAGCATGGAAGTAAAGAGGGATTTGAGAAATACAATATTAGTACCTCACATATGCAAGTGAAACGTGGGCCTGGGATGAAAGTCAGAGGTCTAGAGTGCAGGCAGTGGAAATGAGTTATTTGAGGAGCGCTTGTGGTGTGAGTAGAATGGATGGAATGAGTAATGAAAGTTTGTACGAGTGTTTTGGAATGTGTCACGGGAGTGAAGGGAAGAAGTGTGGAGTGGTGGAAGAAGTGAAGCAACAGACTTTAAAGTGGTTTGGCCACATGGAGCGAATAGGGGAGAGTAAGATGACCAGAAGGGTGTATGTGAGTGAGATAGAGGGAGGGAATGTTAGAGGACGACCTCCAGTGAAATGGAGAGATAGGGTGCAGGAGTACGTTAGGGAGAGGGGGGAAAGATCTTTGAGAAACTTTGAGCAGGCAAGGAGAGAGTGTCTGGATAGAGAAAGTTGGAAACTCTTCTGCCATGGCCATCCTCTGGTGGGAGCTCCTAGGAACAGGCATCGATGAAATGATGATGATGATGATGATGATATATATATAGAGAGAGAGAGAGAGAGAGAGAGAGAGAGAGAGAGAGAGAGAGAGAGAGAGAGAGAGAGAGAGAGAGAGAGAGAGTGAGAGTGAGTGAGTGAGTGAGCAAGACTTTGGAAAACAACCTTTGTTACCCAGTTTGTTTGGATATACAAGTAATAAATGGATTACACATGCACATTTTACTACAGGGCAGTTGTAAAGAATTGCTATGAGGATGATGAATGTCATTTCTTTGTGTCCAGGATCAAGGCCAACAAGAGCCAAAGTGAGGGCAGTGGCGACTCAGATTCCCTAGGGTCACTACAGGACTCCACAGGGGGAAGCTCCACCCAGCTGCCAGGCCAAGGAAGTCTAGAGGATGGGGAATCAACGCAACCACCACTGGACTATGACACAGTTCTGGTCATCTCCCTCAACACATTCAGCCCCCCAGAGTGCCCAGGACTCATGGCTGAGGAGAAGGTCCTTTCTACAGTCCAGGTCAGTTGGGGTCTGGTGCATGTGCATATGAGGTGACTAGAGGCTGTAGCAAAGCCCTCCCTGAAAACATGGCTGACCGTTAGCAGTCCTATCATATGGAACAGATTCTATGGTTCATGTGATTCTATGACAACACAATATATAAAATCTATATTGTTTCATCATAATTTTGTCATTCCTTACTACTACATACTACTACTGTTAAATGTAGTCCATTTTGCTACATTGTTTTTTGCTTATTATTCTAGCAAGAAATATACACGTTTATGTTTTTTGTGTAAAATGTAACTAAAATGAAAGGGGAACATTGAGAAAAAAGGGACAGTGTGCAAAGCAGATTAGGTGTCCTCCATATAGCCATTACTGTAGTAAAACCATTTTACGAGTCTGTTTTGGCATTGGCCACTGGGGGTCTGTCCCTCCCTACCACACTGCCATATCTCATCATCATTCATTCACCATTTCATCGACGCCTGCTCCTAGGAGCTCCCACCAAGGGATGGCGGGACTGAACGGATAGCGAAACGGCCCCGCGTTCAGGAGGACGTGAGTTCAATCCCCAGCTGGTGCCACCAAGCTGTGATTTTTCAGCTGCCGCCGAGTGGCTTAAAACTACCCACATGCTGTCCAGAAGACCACCTATCAACCTGGACTCTAGATTCTAGGATTAAAGATGAGCTCCGGGAGGGCAGCATGAGCCAACGCAAGATGGCGCCGCTATAAACACTAGCCTGTGCCAGAACGGGCTGGGCCGACCACCAGGCCCCACTGGGAAGAAGCCTTGGACCGACCATCAAGAATCCAGGCTCCACCGGGAAGAAGCCTACTGGCGCAATAGGCCAAGACATAAAAAAAAAAGAAAAAAAAAGAAAGAAGAAGAAGAAGAAGAAGAGCTTCCAACTTTCTCTATCCAGACACTCCCTCCTTGCCTGCTCAAAGTTTCTCAAAGATCTCTCTCCCCTCTCCCTAACGTACTCTTGCACCCTCTCCCTCCATTTCACTGGAGGTCGTCCTCTAGCATTCCCTCCCTCTGTCTCACTCACATACACCTCTCTGGTCATCTTACTCTCATCCATTCGCTCCATGTGGCCAAACCACTTTAAAGTCTGTCACTTCACTTCTTCCACCACTCCACACTTCTTCCCTTCACCCCTGTGACACATTCCAAAACGCTCGTACACACTTTCATTACTCACTCCATCCATTCTGCTCACACCACAAGCACTCCTCAAATAACTCTGCCACATCTCTGTCTCCAATTACTGGATTAGAGTTGAGGTTGAAGTGTATACAGGCCTCGCCCTTATCTTCCAAGCTCGCTCTCTCTCTCTCTCTCTCTCTCTCTTCCTATTGTTTGCCGTCCTTCCCTAATCCTCCCTTCTTCCTCTTTCTTCCTCTTCCTCCTCGCTTTCACTCTGTCACTCACACTGGCAAATTTGTCAAGTGTTGTGGTATTTATACAAAATCATTGTTATTATCCTAAAAATCACTGAAATTTTATTATTTTTATTTTTATATATGTCAATTGGGGTTGTTCCGAGATGGGTCTGTGCAATTTTCAGCAGAATTCAAAGAATAATTTTTCAGTTTTTAGATTTTTTGCAGTTTTTCGACCCTTAAAAAAAATCGAAACTAGTCGTAAAGTTTTTATCCAGTTTACATGACTTTCTAACACCGTATACAACATTGTATTGCTTGCATTTGGAAGCCAGGTTTTTTGATAAGATATACCATTAATAAGAGTCAGAAAAAAAAAAAAAAATTTCCTCAAAAAAAATCCTACAAAAATTTTCATAACTAATGTTTGAAGATATATAGAACAAAACTTCGGCCCATAAATTTACATCTTTTTACGCTCTTTCTTTTGGTGAAAAAACTTTTTAGAGACATTCAGAACTTTTGAAGTTATTTCGCATTATGTGCGAGCAACTTTAGAATCGAGAAAAAGCCACTTTTCGTAATCGTGATCTATATCACTTTGTATGAACGGTGCTGGAGGCTGTATAGGTCTCAGAAAGTTTTCTGCATAAAGTATTACTCCTAGGCATCCGTTCCCCTTCTTTTACAAGGATATTATCCATTCAGGAGGTGCCAACTCCCCCTCAACACCAGGCTCGGATGTTGTAGTGGCTGTAGAGATTCCTCGTGTCTGTAGCTGCCTCCTCCTGGCAGCTATAGCACATTCTCTCCTCCTCTGGGCCTTCTTAGAAGGTCTTGGCAGGTTTTCAAGCACGAAAACTGCGAGATTTCTGCAGGGAAATGCTGTATACCCGCCCGTGACAAAGGCGGGTTGATAGCTGAGACGTGTGAGGGAGCAGAGAGCACCCCACAGCTCTGACTCATGATCCAGAGTTGCCAGCCAGGAATGAGCGAGTGGTGTAGAAAAATTTTTAAAAATCGGGGAAAAACAATTTTTGGTGATTTTTCTGCTTAGAGTACCACACACGCGCATGAGAGCTCAGCGCTCCGAGACGCACTGGCGCGGTAAATACATGTAATAAAACATTTTTTCCAACCCAGTTTATCTACATACATATAATATGATAGTATACCATTTAAAAGGCCATGCTTTCTATATTTCTTTGGAATTTTTTCTCAGAAAACTTTTTTTTTTTAGGTAAACCCTTGAAACGGATGCCTTAACACTAGATAGTCTTATTGGATTATCAAATTATTTAATTAAATTCATTTAGAAGTAGTATATAGCTGACATATGAGAGGAAGAGAGGTATGTTGGGAATGTGCGGCAGAGCTGCGTAGCGGGGCTGACCCGCAGTGGCCAACACCAAAAGGGACTCATAAAAATGGTTTTACTATACATGCTTTTCAGCAGTTCTTCCTTTGTGATTTCTAACTTTGTGAGGAAACATGCTGCCCATATTCCCACAAAATATGAGAATGGACTGTACAGGATGAAAACATAGCTTGGAAATGAAGACCTGGATCAGTAGATTAATTTAAGTTTGGAAGCACCTTTATCTAAAGCTGAGTATGTAACATTGCATATGAAATTTTGGTTAAATATAAGATTTGGTTAAATACATGCTCTTTGGAATTGGAAGGATGATGAGAAAGATGAAATATCTGTGAGGAAGAATCAGTTTACCAAAATAGTTTCAGAGTAAGTAGAACACTATTGATTAATTGCATGAATTACATGATCATTTACATTCTCCATCACGCTTTCTTTGGTTTCTTTGTTTTCTGTATTGGGTATGAGCCACTTATTCTTTCAGGCCTCCAAGACCACATCCCGTGTGAGAATGAACGTGGAGGATGAGGGGGACGGGGGCGGGGGAGAGGCCACCATAGAGAAACGAACAAGGTTTTCTCTTTCCCATGATGAAGGATCCATTGGCAACACATCAGACAACCTGGAGGCCATCAGTGAGGCAGCCAGCAACCACAGTGTGGCCTCCAGCCTTGATGATGTGGAACAGGCAAGTGGCAGTTTTGTTGGTTCCACCGTCTGCATTTCTTGTGATATGTATTTTTTGCTCAATAGACTGGTAGGCAATGCTTTATGTGAGTTTCTTGTAGCTATAAGATGCTGTTTGTGTGCAAGTTTTAAATTATTTCCTAATTCACTGTGTTTACATTGAAGAGCTCATAGTTGTCAGTGCTTTGAGGGTACTCTTGTAAATATAAATCTTTTTCAGCTACAGTGAACTCCCAAAATTTAGAATCTGTTAAAAAAGTGGCATTTACAGAATATTATTATTTGTAAATGTCAGTATGTTATAGGGTCATGTAAACTGTATTTGCTCTGTTTTCTCTTCCTCTTATTGTGTCACATTGGTGCCTGCAGGAGGACCAGCCAGACAACCTCTCAGACATGGTGTCAGCCAATGTGTCGGGCCGAGGCACCCCCAATGTGTCGGGGCGGGACACACCTTCTTCCCAGGTGACGGAAGGGGAAGAGGCAGGCCTCAGGAGTGGAGAGGAGAATCAGCCACCCCGACCAAATGTTCCTGTTACAGTCCCCAAGTCAGCCAGGGCTGATATTGAAGAAAAGTTTGGTCGGTTTGAGATTAAGCCCATGATTGGTGGAGATGAGACCATCTCTCTGGTCTCAGACACTTGGAGCACAGACGTGTTGGCCAGTGACTCCGAGACCATCGAGGCAGCTGACCGGGCTGATCGGGGAGACCAGTTCCATGATCAACTTCTGAACCGGCACCTGGCTGAGCTGGACCGAATGCAAGGAGACTACCTTGGAAGGGATTCTGGCGGGGAGACCTTTGAGACGGCCTCTGAAGCCTGGAGCACTGATGTTCTTGCCTCAGACTCAGAAAGGATGACTGAGTTTGACACTGATGATGCCCAAAGTGTGGCACGCTCAGATGACACAGGACGGTCTGAAGTAGAGGTTGAGTTGGGAGGAGGAGATATGCTGCGGCCTGAGCCTCTGCCTCAGGAGGACAACATTACTCCCCGGGCCCAGGGATCTCGCTCCCCTGTAGATGGGGCAGTTGGAGGTGGCAGTGGCAGTGGAGGAATACTGAAGCCCGTGCCAGTCCTTCCACCGCCACCACAACTGGCTGAGACGAGCGGGGTCATGCCCAGTGGCATACTGAAGCCCATCCCAATACTGAACAGGGCAGGCCGGCCAGCCACACCCCCAAGGGTGGAGTTCCAACCCATCCATCCAGCAGTGGAGGAAAGAGTTCTCATAGACAGTCGGGAGGGTGAGGGCACATCCCAGGCTGATCAGGAGGTTGCTTCAGCCACCCAGTCCCTGGGTCGCCTCAGCCTCAATCTGTCCACTCTGCCCAACAATGGCATTGTGTCTGGTGACCAACACCTACTTCTCAATACTTTCATTGGAGAAGGAGGGAGGGGAGGATCCTGTGGCCCATTAATGGATTTGGGTGGTGGTGGTGGTGGTGGTGGTACTGGTGGTGGGGGTGGGGGTGGTGGGGCAGCAGAAGGTGGTCACATTGCAGTTCACCATAAGCTGGCTGCTTCAAGTGACCGAGGTTCTGGTGAGGACAGCAGCCTGCACCTCAGCACCACCAGCCTGGCCTCCTCCAGCAGTTCTGGCTCAGATGGGGTTGGTGGCTCAGGAAAGTTGCGGTCTACATCAGGCATTGGCCCCAGCCCTGCACCTGAGCCTGTGGATGTGTCTGAGTCCACTGCACCAGCTGGCAGTATGGCAGCTACTGGAGCCATCCCAAAGAGCATCAGCTTTGACAAGACAGCCGAGCGAGGAGATCGAGACCTGTTAGATGGTGATGCCAAGCATAAGCGTGGATTTTTCAAGAACTTCAAGCTTCCAGGGTTCAAGGGTCGCCGCAAGCCTGGGACCCGAACTGGTGATGAGTCAAATTACATCCGGGCTGGTTTGGGTGGCCAGGATGCCAGCATCCGTCGCTCATTGCCAGAGGAGACCAGACCTCCCACCATTGAGGAGACAAGTGATGACATTCTGGCCAAGTACCGCAACAAGAAGCCAAGTTTGGATGCCTCAGAGACAGACGCTGGCATGATGACCAACCAGCACGGCCTGTGAGTGGCTCTGAGTACTTCATATATTTTAGTTATCCTTTTGTGCACTAACCAGTTCACCAGTATTCTTATTGCTTTAATGCCACCCACTTATTTCAGTATAGTATTTGTTTTGCTTTCATAACACATTTGTATAGTGTATGTTGTTTCCTTGATATGGTTTTGCTACTTAGAAATGCTTCAGCTGTGGTATGAAGTAGTACTGGGTGCCATTGCAGAAACGTGCCTCAACATTTTTCGTAGTTACTGAGTAGTTACTGGGCTGCTGTACTGTTCCATTGTAATAATTTGTTTACCCTGTTTTGATGACCCACAGTCCTGCCAATGAGATGCCCAAGACAGAGGAGGACGAGAGGCTGTACATTGATCCAGCCAACATAGAGGTGAGCTATGCCTTCATGGATGCCAAGAGAAAGCTGCGTCTTGTCCTGAGCATCGCCGACTTCTCCATTTCTCCCCATGTGCCTGAGTTTGGTGTGCCAGGCAGTTCAGAGTGAGTCCCTGTGTTGTGGCACCTCTAGGTTTTATGACTTTTCATGTTTCTTTATATGCTTTGGAATTTCCTGTTTCGAAGGCTCTTTTCTTTTGTGGACGTTTCAGTTATTTAGTGATTATATTATAGGTATAGGTGTTATTGTGCTGTAGGTACATATATATAAGGTTTAAGTATGCTAGTATGTTGAGTTTGTTATGAGTTCAGAATTGACTCTTCCCTCATGACCTCTTCCTTGCCTTGTTTCCTCGCAGTAGCAGCATGGACAGTGATGTGCTGACTTGGCTGAGGTGTCAGCTGGCGGAGGCGACCAACCTTCATGACCGCTCCCTGGTGGCCCAGCTACATGAGACTCTTCGCTGTGTCCAGCTGTTTGATGCACAGGTAGAATAAAGTAGAGGTTTGCTTGTATATTTGTCATTATGTGTTATTCTTTATATGTTAGTCCTTGAAGATTTGAGATTTTGTAAGGTTTTTGTAAATTCCCTAAAAATATGTGCACTGAAAGGGGTGTTATTGATCCTACACTGACCTTTTCCTTTTTTTGTTTGTCTTTCCAGGGCAGAGAACAGCTGGTAAGGAGTCTGATTGATGACTACCGCACCCGATCACCCTACGTGGCCTACTTGGTGCGGAGCCGACAGGGTCTTCTCACCACCATAGCACACCTTGAGAAGTGAGGAATGAGTTTCGTTGTGCCCAGTGAGAGATGCATCAAGCTTCCTTAGACTCATGTGTATTTTTATTTATTCCAGACTGTAGATTTTCCAAAACAGTTTCATATCAAAGTATTAAAAGATATTCATTTATTTTTTATGAAATCTTTACTATATTAGAGATAATAGTTATATCACGACAGAGATAGTTGTGATACGAACTTTAATTATTTTAACTGTACGTTCTCACCACAACACATTCGGCAGGCTGCTGTCAAGGATCAAGGCTGACTCTCTGGTGGTGATGTCCTCCATCGTGGGTGTTTGCGTGCGCATGTTTCTGGAACGGCGGGAGCAGTGCCTCAGCCGCTTCACCCACGACTTTATGTTACTTACTGTGCCAGATGAGAAGGTGCAGCTGGTGGAGAACTTCCTCATGCAGCTGTATTCGGAGCTGGAGCGTGACCCCATGTGGATCAGTGGGTATCTTGGGACTGTGTTGTAGTGGGGTGGCCTAGGAGGCTTCTTGGCTTTGTTGAATTGTTTATTTCTGAATATTACAGATTGTTTTGTTTTATTTTGTTTTGGAAGATGATAATGTGCTGGCATGCATCAGCCTTGTTCTTCTAATGGCAGCTCTCCATGCTACTTAATCTCAAGCAGACATGCAAGCCCAGGTTCAGTAGGTCATTCTGTAGAACCTTATCCCACATCTTTGATATACCTCGCACTGTTGTACCATCAGCTTTCATATCTTTCCCTCTCTTCAACCTGCTGCTCTCATCCATCTTTTCTACATGTTTGAATAACCTCAACATACCCCTCCTCATCCCTCCACTAATACATTCAGGTCTCACCCTACTTCTCAAGTTCCCATTCAGAGTCTGAACTCCACTAGGAATGTCTTTCAGAGATGTACCACACATCTGCTTGACCATCCTCAACTTGGTGTGTCACCTTCTGTACATCCTCTTCCTTCAGTGCCCAGGTTTCACTACCATGCACTGAAAAGTCTTTCAATGTCATTAAATGTAAATGCTCCCTTAATTTACTCCAACTACTTCTACCTGAAAAAAAAATCCCCATCAGTTATTTCTCTTTCTCCATGTTTGACAGAGTAAGTTGCCTTATCACTAATGTAAGGTTCACATTTTTCTTTAATATCACCTAGACTAAGTATTTCATGTTTGCCTATGTTGGGGATGCTAGATGCTGTTGTATTTCACCATTGATGCCATACAAAACATTCTTTGAACCTTCTTTCCTCTCTTTAGGTTCTAAATAGTAAATCAAACTTGTATTGTATAATTTCCAATTTTCATTGACATCCTTCCCCAGGCAGCACCAGGGACCAGCTGGACGCGGCCCAGTTGGTGCTGGAGCGTGTTGTCATGTCACACATCTACATTCATGCTCTCTATCCCAATGGTGATGGGGATGTATCCAGAGACCAGTAAGTTTTTATCCCTAAAGGGATGAGGTTTTTGTTATTGGAATATTTTACATAACGTAATTATGCATCTGAAATAGAAACTTGCCTCATAACTTTTTATTGCCACAATAGTCATCCTGTTAAGAAATGCTCTTTCCTTCTCATTAATATCTCTCATAATCACTTTCTTGAGTCATTACATTTTTTCTTTAGAGCAAACATCTTAATTATTCTTCCAGGGTGTTGCATGAACACATGAAGAAACTGGCAGCTGTTATCACCCCAACCCACAAGGATCTAAGAATACCCAAGGTGAGATGGGCCACACAAAACAGTCGTTAAAGTTTAATGTGTGTCATGAACCTCCACATCTCAGTGAATGCAAAGAGGTGTGCATTGGGAATGAGCTACTGGTTTAACAAGAGGGAGCTGGATGAGTACTGAAGTGTACAGAGCAAGAATGGGTGTGAAAGCAAGTTGTGTAGAATTTTGAATAGTGGAAAGGGTAAAGAGAAGTTCATTGAGATGGTTTTGACATGCATTGAAAATGCAGAATGGTAGTCTTTTAATGAGGGTGTGAAACAAGTAGGAGAGCAGGGGATGGTAGGGAGACCACCAGTAAGGTAGATTGACAGGAGAGGAATGCTTGAAGGAGAGAGGTGGGAGGAGATGTATTTGAATGTTTCAGAAGTATATGGGATACTCATCTGCTTTAGAGCTACAGTCTAATAGATCATTGTATTAATGAATTCTAGTTGCTAATCTTTGTCAGATTGTGATACCAATGTTTCCCTTGTGCCTGGTGCCAGCTGTACCAGTATGAGTGTCCATGGCCCAGCGCACAGGCGGAGATTGTGAGCATCAGTGCCTACAAGACCCCTGGAGACAAGCTGCAGTGTGTGGTGCGCGCCTCGCAGACCATCATGAATCTGCTCTCTCTCGCCCATGACCAGTCGGTGCCCGCTGCTGATGACTTCATGCCAGTTCTTGTCTATGTTCTCATAAAGGTAAGATGCTTCATGCAAATGCAGTGTATGTAGTTCACTGGAAGAAAACTTTAATGGAACAAAAGCTTTCTGTATTTATTTTTTATCTATATTATCCATGTTTACTCAGCATACTTTACCTGTAGCAATGATGATGGTATTTATTGTTTTCACTTGTTATATAATTTTTTAGTGGTGATTCTAATACTGAAGTTGCCTCATTGTTCCTGGTAATAGTTTCAGGATAGTGGTAATGGTGGTGCTGCCAGTGCTACTTCTGGGATTATTGGCTCATCATATATACCATTAGTTAATACTACTTCTTATGTCCTCCTTGTCCCAACAGGCAAACCCTCCAGCCCTGCTCTCCACAGTGCAGTACGTCAACTTGTTCTTTGAGAAGCGGCTTAAGGGGGAGGACCAGTACTGGTGGACACAGTTCTGTGCTGGGATTGAGTTCATCAAGACAATGGACTATCACCTCTGACATGGTGAGGACACATCACAGATTGGACATTGTTTGTGCCATTGCTAGCAAGGTGAGAACCATGGCTGTAACCATTGTTAAAACATGTGATCTTTCCCCTCGGATGTACAAGTTATTTTTCCAAAACTGGGTGATGTGGAAGACAGCACAAAAATTTAAGGTTGTTGTGAGACTAAAGTTAGAGATGGTTTATATTGAATGGTCTCTCATTCATGAAGGAATGAGGCTGATATTGTTTCTAAAAAGTCAAGTTTCTCGTACAGTAACTGTGATGCCAGATAGCAAAAAGTGCTCAACTCTTTTTGACGTAAGTTGGGAATTATTAAATTGATTCATTAATGCATTTCTGCAAATGGAAAACTGGTTAGGTTAGATGATGTATGGTTTTGATATTTAAAACATATGCAAAATATACATAGTGTCGTATTTCCCAAGCATAATAACGTATGCTTCAGGTGAACATGGTATTTTAGAATACAGCTCCTCCCCTACTGTTAAGTAAGCCCTTGAGTACCTCTCCCACAAAAGCCAAACAGGAAAATTTACATTCCATCTTATCTGTTATTTTTGGTACTTCTAGGTAGTACAATAAATTTTTAGGACTTTTTCCATTGAAATCATTTGGCTGGTGAGGAATAGACTCACAGGTGAAGTATTGAGCCATTTCAGTCAATTGTGCGTAGGTTTCTAATTAAATAAGTGATACGACTACTGTCTAAAAGTATTTTTAGTAGCTGCTATTTAAAATGTGCAAAGTCTATGATTTGCTTGCATAAAAGAAAAAAATTGGCCCTTAGATATATCTATATAATTTGTGATTTCTTGGACTCAACTTACAATAATATTTATCTATTTATTTATGTATTTATTTTTCATTTGTGGAAGATACAAAGCCTATCTTAGAGGACCAAACAACTCTTGTGTGGCTACTTGCTTGATGTGATACTCATACCTTATATTTTTGTAGTGTGCATCACCAAAGAGAAATATGAACACCCTTAAAAGTTTCCTGGTCAGGGCATTTACAAGAGGAGGCTAAAAGACCTTGTGTGCTTGTAGCTTGCAAGATGTTCAGTTTATTCACCTTGTTGGAGGATGCTTTGCTTACTCTCTGTGCTTTGGTTATGAGCTCATTTCATACTATCTTCATATATAGTTAACCCTCTTGCAGTAGTTTGGACTAACTTCCATGTAATCCTTTTTTGCTCTCAACTGTTGATGCTTTGGTTTGTCACCACACAAGCAGCAGTAAGAAATTTTCTCTCAGCCATCACCTTCAACTAGAAGTGATGTAATTATCTCAGCAACAAAGTATTTTGAATTAGATTTTTTTAGTGTGTAAGCACAGACAGGATTCTAAGTGCTTAAATGTTTTAATATTAATGGTGCAATAAATAACAAGTGATAGAATGATCACATCTTGCAAGAAACAAAAGGCATATCATTGGTTTCTGTGTGTGTTAGTGTGGCTGGCAACATAGAGCAAGGAGGGGGAAAAGATTTATCTTTGCCCCTTCTGCAGTAGTGCTTCCATTGGTCTTGATTGGTGGCTTGCTGGTCCGCTGCCTACACCTATGCTTTTGTTTCAAGACACTGTCCCTGAACGTGGCTGTGTGGATCGCTTACACTTGGCAGGCTCTGAGAACATGCCGTGTGTAAGGAAGTCTGTCCTAATTTGGAAGTGCCTCAGAGGTCTTGTATGTTTGATGAAGATGTATTGGAATAGTTATCATTCATATCATTGCATTTACATATTTATTTATAATTTATCATGTAGCATTATATTGATTTGGCACATTAGTGTGTGTAAGTCTTAGTAGGTCTTAGTACACATATGCATGTTAGATGTATAAAATCTGCTAAATGTGATCTGCTTTCTACAAATAGTCATGCTATATTTTGGAGGCTTTGGTTTGTAGGTCTGCACCCACTGTAAGCACAGGTGATGGCTGGCATGTAGTGACATAGGCCCATCCTTTGAGGCACCAGGTAACCAGCACTGCTGAGGGATGGTAGCCGTCATAATTTTCCAACACTGACAGTCAATAGGAACAGTTTAGAGCCTAAGAGATTGATTTTCAGGGATAACTTTTGCTTTTTGAAATTGGGAACAAGATGCTGAAATGCATGAAACCCTTAAAGGTTAGTGCAGAAATATATAACCTTGGTGCCATTTCACAGAGAAAAAATATAGCCCCCCACAGTATGTTTTGAAATTGTAAAGATGTTATTTTATTTATGGAAATAGTTGAATATGATTGTTTTCTAATGAGTAAGCTATATAGCTAAAGTTATAATGGAATTTTGTATTCCATAGAGTATACAGGTCCTGCTGTGTCTAAAAGCGTAACAAAATGTTCGTAAGAAAGGAGCGCCTGTAATATGGAAAGTGATGGATTCCATCATTAGCCTAGTTTATTTCCACACTTCAAAGTGTTGTATTGAAAGGTATGGCTAAGGATACTATTTAGGCTTTTTAATGTATAAGTACATAAAGGGTCAAGTTGTATAGTGAATTACTAGTTATGATAAAGCATGTGGATGATATGGTCTTCCGAGTTGAAATCCCTTGATGATGACTACTGAGCAGCTAAGGTACTGCTGTCATTTCCAGAAGAATTGGGTTGTACCTGAAAGCAATGATTACAGTGTTGTTGTTTTTAGTGGCTTGCACTTGCCTTAAGGAATGTATATATTTGGAAAGGAACTTTGAAAAGTCCAACTAGAAAACACTTCTCTGCTTCCTGTGACACCAGTGTTACACAGGAGGTGCACCTTCATAGTATCCTGTGTGCTGATGTCTTGCAGAGGTTCACAGCTGCTCTTCTGTTCCAGTATATATTTGAAGTAGATATTTGTGTCTCTGTGCTTTTTGCGTGTGTCCAAAACACTTGAAGGTTCACCTGCCTACACTGCCTCTTTTCTCTGGACTCCAGCACCCCCTGGATGTATACATATGCATTGTGTTTTGTGATGACTTCATGACTTTGTCTTTATGTTTTGCTGCAATTGGGTAGAAGAGGTATTCAGTATACACAGACCATGTAAATTTTGCTTGCTTGTAAAAACATGTCCAGCCTGTATCCCTTGCTATGAGTTGTACATTCAGTGTCTTGCAGTTCCAAAGATTTGAAATGTTGTTGTCATATGTTATATTTATTTTTAACTATTATGTATGATCTTGCATGTAAATGTTATATATAAATTCTTGACAGTTTTGATGCCTTTAAGAACTATTGCATATGCATATGGTCTTGGTAAACAGCATGGCAGAATGTTGATTATTATAACATGGGGTTTGTGGCATGCACCCACACACACACACACACACTCACACACACACACACACACACACACACACACACACACACACACACACACACACACACACACACACAAAGCCTCAGCAGCACCCCATAATTATCCTGATACAGACATTTATTTAGCAGTATGTACATATTAAAGCTCCCCATTTGAGCACTCACCATCCCCACCCTTCCACCCACCCATCCCCAGACTACCTCAGTGATCTGTCTTGACTGGACCTTCTATACAGTTTCTGGTATAAAGGGTCTATTGCATGACATGTAGTTGTAGCTCTCACTTCAGGAAACTTTATTGTGATGCAAGAACCTTGTCCATTGTTAACTTAATTAGTGTCCCACACCCTAGTCTTGATTTTATTGTGGTTTAATTCTAGCACCTCTTCCTGTCATCATTTTTTTATTACTCTCCACTTTTTAGCTAATCTTCATTGTGTGATAGGTTGTTTTTGTCTGCCTGATATTCGAAACATGCATTTTACAATTGCATCCCTACGTATCATTCACTGACCTATAATAAACTTTAATTCTGCAATACCTATGGAGTGTGAACAGGCATCCCATCAAGATAAAGTAACAAATAAGATTGGCTCATATTGACAGAATCAGAGCCTTTTGTCAACTAAGTTGGTACTAAAAGGGTTTTTTGGTCACAGTTATCCCCTGTAGCAAATGTTTCTCTTTAATCCTTGACCATGTACTTTTCACTGAAAATCTCCCATTTTGTGTGTCCTCAGTGTTAGTGGCTGTGGTAGTGGTCTGATGGCCTGAGGAGGGAGATGTTATAAAGATAACACAAACAGCTTCTGCCTCCCCAGGTGAGGCCAGCAGCTGGGGACAGAGGCTGTGCTCACAAAGAAGGGTTAATTTATTTCATGACTTGGTCACTGCTGACACCCCAGTACATGTCTCATGTGTACATAGTGAAGTATTTCTCTATTGATGTAACCCATTGTCATGTATTTTCATTATCTCATATTAGAAACAAATTTTCACAGTAACAAATTCAAAGTGGCTTATTTAGCTGTGCTAGGGCAGGGAGTTTTTATGTCATGAATAAGTATGTATTCCTATCATTCAGCTGTTCTTCATCGTCAAAACCAAAGGTTAAACAAGTATATGTTTACATTACCGTAAAGTGAAAGATCTCTTCCATGGCTTTATAGGTTGTCACTTAAAAAGGTATGTCATGATTATGCAAATATTTTTGTATCTCGATTCTTATTATCTGATACACTTCCCCAGCCCTCTCTCCCTCCCTCATTTGTTCCCTCCACTTTACCTTGGTAGCATCACCATGGCACCCGCCCACACCCACATGCGACAGACAGACAGAGATGAACAGGAGCAGACACAGACAGGCAGACAGAGATAAAGATACAGACAGGCAGACGCAGATGAACAGATAGACAGACAAACAGAACACACACACACACACACACACACACACACACCAGGGGCGTTTCTAGGGTTCAAAAATATTCGGGGCTAAGAGAAAAACATCAGGGGCTGAAGTTTGCAGTGAGCGAAAAAAAAAATGTGGGGGGGGGACCTGTTTGCATTCACCACCAAGACAAACACATACAGCTACACTCCCAGATTGCACAGTAAACTACAAACTGCTCAAACTACTGGTATATGGCTTCAAAATGTAGTCTTTAGTATGAACTACATCAATAACATCAGCTCCGTTCTACCAGCGGACATACAGTACAATACCTGTGGAGAACATTTATTTATTATTTTTTGGAGGGATGGGGGCACGGGGCCCGGGGTGAAAAAAGGTTCAGGGCTAGAGTCAAAACATTCGGGGCTTAAGCCCCAGAAGCCCAAGGCTAACGACGCCAGTGACACACACACACACACACACACACACACACACATATGGAAACAGATATGGATATGGAGACAGGACCACATGAGTGTAAGCCCACGCCCTGTAAAACTACAACTAGGTAAATACACACACACACACACACACACACACACACACACACACACAGTTTTGTTCAGTCTGAGTGTGGTGCATCTTTTTCCTTGACCTGTTTCGTCTGGTAACAGTAGCAGACTTCATCTCCTCTTTCCTCTGTTGTTATATTGGTCTCTAGTCAGTGATGCTGATTGGAGGAAGAACAAAATAAATAAAAAATGCTCATGATGACTATTATACAGTATATGTCAAACTATAGACAAACAATCCATTTATTTCTATATAATATATATTTTTATTTTGTACATTTTTACCACCGAAAGTATATTTTAATCAGAAGGAATGTCCAGGTTTTCTCTGATGTTGCCTGCATTGTGTCTCTCTGGGTCATCAAGCCACCGTGAACAATAGTACACAAGTATATATATTAGCTAACAAAGAGGCCTGATTAACTGTTTAGTTGTAGGAAGCTTGTAGTTGTGTGCAGTGACCCTGTGCTGCTGGTTGTGCTGAGGAGGTGAAGACTCTCCTCGTTCCCTCGTACATGGATGAAACTGGAAGGGAAGAAACAATCCGAATCCTACAGCAGTTTTGCCTTGTGTTTCTCTGCACCTCGTAGCACAGAGCATACTCTTCTGTGTCTTAGCTTTGATCACCAAGGGGCCACGACATGCTAACAGTCACCTCCCAGTAAGCTAGAGGCAGTCGTCCACCTGTCCTGTCTGCAGCAAATAGTCGTCGTCTACCACGAGGTCACCAAAATGCAAACTGGCCACATGTTATGCAGAAACCAAATACGTACACATATTGACTTTCCCCTCGTCCGAGAATGGCTATGTTAGGATGGCTGTATAAGACATGCCGTGTGGTCTGCCTGGTGGTTGTATACGTAGGCGTGTGAGTGGCCGACTACTTGGTGGCGGCGAGACAGGTGTGTGTGCCAGTGTATAGGTCGTATATGATTGATTCACTATACACAACAATCTGTGATTTACCATTGTGGTTCCTCAAAATTTTTTTGTGTGGAATACTAGCTGTAATATTAGTAATAACATTAATCATAATAAGTTAAAAAATAGTAATAATAAAATAATATTAGTGTATATAGCGCAAGAAATACACAACTGTGATGCTGTTTCCTTGCTGATTTTCTATTATTTATTTAGGAGTCGAGTTGGGCCAGTAATTAATGTAACAAAAGATCTGACAGGGTAGAATGGGGTGTATGTATCTCATGTTCAAGGCCCAGGTTATGTTCTTGACTCAAATTCTGTTCTGCTATTCACCATTGAGTCCTGCATGGGGGGTCCCGTGGGGGGAGGGGGTCAAGGGTCAGCGGGGGCGGGCATCACAGGTGTGCGCGGCGAGGCTCGGGACAACAAGACACCTGACTCGCCTCATTACGGAATATTGTATATTTAAAAATAACAACTGTAACGCGGTATCATGAGCTTGGTATTGTATATTGGAGTCTCGAAATGTGTTACTTGATCATGGAAAGTTTATTTGACAGTATATAATTAAACTAAAATAATCAACTGTGTTTTTATCTCACCTGAGTTCACCTTGTCTGAACTTAATGCATATAAGGACTCTTGGTTATCGTGCTTTGGGTATTTGAAGTAATAGCGTTTGGAAACAGTGTCGAAGCATAGCTGTTACTTGGGATGAATTAGAATCATGGTTTTATTACTACATTTGGACAGGAGAAAAAGTCGCGGCGTGAGAAAAATGACCCGCTGAGGCTTGAGGACTTATTTTCTGGATCTTCACTGCCTTCTGATGCTGTCCCTTGCACTGTCTCCTGAGCGTCTGTAAGTCCCCTAATAGCTCCCAGATCTCAGCATGTGACTACCATCTTGGTTATGTTAAAAGACCGAAGACCTGCGTCGCACCTGTGAGAAGTCCAAACACGAGGTGAAGAATCTAGTGAGTGGCAACCGCGTGAGTTACCTACGTGGGAGTATTTTCATTCACACTCAGTGCCTCGCTAGATGTCATAGGGGGAGGATACGTCTTGTCTTCCTCGGGGACTAAGTTAATACTCATAACTGTGCTCAAGGTAGTAATGGAGGGGGACTGGACGTAAGCGACGATATATATTTAATATTAACATAGCCACCCCTCCATACTCAAGGTGCGGAGCTACACGTACTGCAAAGCTTTCATAATAGTGTCTTGAGGCCGCAAGTTGATTTTTCTTCCGTGAGTGTTTGTCAAAGTGACGGTGTGTTGAGGTGCAGGGGAGACGAAACACACGGGAACACTGCCACAAGGAAAGGCAGCACAGGAAACACACGAGGGCTTATAGGAATCATAACAGCAACCACCCCGCACGCACCACCACCACCACCACACAAGGAAGAATAATAAGGCCAAGAAAGACCGTTTATATTACTGAGTGCAAGGAAACAGGTTAATATCAAAGAGAAAGAAAGGAAAATAGTGTACTGGAGTGAACGCGCGTGTGTGTAGAACGTGCGAGTGACAGCTTATTGAGGCATTCATTTATCTTATTTTGCTTCTTTGAATCGCCGAGGCAGACCAAGAAGTGTGCGAGTGTGTGTGCGTTGACAGATTGAGGCGCCTGTCTGTCCATCTGTCTGTCTGTCTGTCTGTGTGTCTGGCCTCCACATTATCTGCACTGCGTCGCCTCACTATCTCCATCGTCATTATCTCTGCCTACGATAACAGGTAAGTGTGTGTGTGTGTGTGTGTGTGTGTGTGTGTGTGTGTGTTATGAAGTCACGTCTGAAGAAAGTTTGTGCGTGTGTGTGTGTGTGTGTGACAGTAAGCAACGAAGGTGTGTAATGAAGGCACGTCTCAAGAAAGTTTGTGAGTGTGTGAAAAGTGAGGGGGGGGAGGGGGTGG
The DNA here is from genome assembly GCF_024679095.1 of Eriocheir sinensis. NCBI lineage: Eukaryota > Metazoa > Arthropoda > Malacostraca > Decapoda > Varunidae > Eriocheir > Eriocheir sinensis. Next base: position 6,529,897 of record NC_066544.1, read on the forward strand.
TGACTGTGTGTGTGTGTGTGTGTGTGTGTGTGTGTTACCTTTAAGCAATGTCAAACTACTCTTAACAGTTAAATCATTCAGTTGTTATGATTCATTTCTTTCAGTGCGCTTGAATACATATCTAGACCACGTAGGCAATTTACATACAAATGACTTTTAATTATTGTCTAAGCTATTTCCGTAGTCTACATTGAACGTGATATCACTTCGTCCTGTATTTTCAAGGATCTACGTGACGAAAGAGAAGATAAAACATGAATAGCCTAGTTAAACGCGGAAAAAAAAGTTAGACTATAGAGTTTACTTAAGCTGTTTATGTTAACGGTAAGTGATATGATAGTACTTAGGCAGTTTACACAGAGCTTAATAGTACCTCGCATCACTGATATAGACTCAGGTAACAACGCAAAGCAAAAAAAGAAAGAAAAAAAGAAAAACGGATAGCCTAAATTACAGATAATAGGGATATGAAGGAAAAAATGCGGATAACAAGAAAAATAACACGCATAACAACGAAAATAATATGGACAGCAAGGAAAATAATACGGATAGCAAGGAAAATAATTCGGATGGGAGGAAAAACAACAAAAAGCAAGGAAAATAATACGGATACGAAGGAAAATTATGCGGATAGCAAGGAAAATAATACGGATAGAGAGGAAAGGAATACGGATGGAGAGGAAAATAACGCAAAACAAGGGAAATAATACGGGAAAACGGGGAAAATAACAAATAAAGGAAAATAATACGGATAACAGGGAAAATAATACGGATACCAAAGAAAATAATACGGAAAGCAAATAAATTAATAAGTACAGCAAGGAAAATAACTTAAAAGAAGGAAAATAACACTAAGCAAGGAAAACAATATGAAAAAACAAGGAAAACAACACGAACAACCCAACCCACACCAATAAAAAGTCATACCCAGATAAGGATAGTAAGGAAAATAACTCAAAGCAAGAAGAACAATACAGGAAAACAACACGAATAACCTAACTTAGACACCAATGAAAAGTGATACACACACAAAAGGCGGTCGATTTAGAAAGCCGCCGACGGAGAACATCTTTGGAGGAGTCGCCGCCGCCTCCTTCCCTCCTAGCAATGTTTGGGTTGGTCGCCCTCGCCACTTTCCCTAATCTCGCGAGGTGATGCTGCCACTGAACGCCCTCAAACCTCTATAATAACCGCTACTACACCTGCTTACCACCTGCTTGCACCTCGCTAATTGCCCCACACAATTGAGTAACGCTCGTGACGGCTCATGCGTTGAATTGAGTGTGTGTAAAGAGGAGGTGGAGGAGGAGAAGCATAACAGAGGAAAGGAAGTTACGGAAGAAAAGGTAGTAAGAGAAGTAGGAAGAGGAGGAGGAGGATGTGTGAGAAGAGGAGGAGGAGGAACAACACAAGAGGGAAAAAAACTAGGAAATCACCGGAGAAAAATGAAGTACGAGGAGGAGAAGGAGGAGGAGGGAGTGTGAGCAGATAAGGAGCAGAAACATTACAGAGGAGAAAGAAAACGAAGAAATTACTTAAGAAAATGATGTAAGAGGAGAAAGAAGACGAGGAGAAGGAGGAGAAGGGGGAGGAGGGAGTGTGAGAAGAGGAGGAGCATAAACATCACAGCGGAGAAAGAAAGCAAAGAAATTACAGAAGGAAATGAAGTAAGGGGAGAAAGAAGACGAGGAGGAGGAGGAGTGTGAGACGAGAAGGAGCATAAACATCACAGCGGAGAAAGAAAACGAAGAAATTACAAAAGGAAATGAAGTAAGGGAAGAAGGAAGAGACGCAGGAGGTTGATGATACGGAACACAAAGGAAGAACAAACAACAGCAGACCTGCTGGTCCTTACGAGGCTGTTTGTGACCAATTCGATTCGGTAACTTATATTTTTCTTTAGATAGCATAAGCTTCGTCGTTCATATGAGTCTCGTGTAGTTTCGAATCGTGAACGTAATGGATAATGGTTCGTGTTGCAAGTGTTTGATGAGTCAGTGCAAACATTCTGCTCGGGGGGAGTAATGACAAAATAAACAAAGATTAAGAGAGGGAGAGCGTGAGTGACCACGCCGAGGAGGGCGCGCGCTTGAATGTGTGTGTGCGTGCGTGCTTGCCTTGCCTCAGTGTGTGTGTGTGTGTGTGTGTGTGTGTAGCTAGTTCCTGTGACCGTTGATTGTGTGCGGTACCTTGCAGCCACAGGTACGGCGGCACACTGTATTGAAAGGGGTAGTGGGTTAGTGAGGGGTCGAGGGAAGGAGGAGGTCGAAGTGCAGTGGTGTGGAGGGCGAGGTTAGGTGGAGGGCAAGCCTTGTGGTGGTTATTGGTGGTTATTATAGCTCCGTAGCCTTGCCTCGGGTGTTAAGTGATGGGGTGGTGAAGGAGGGGAGTGGAGTGGAGGGGGAATATCTGTGTGAAGGGACGTGTGGGAAAGTGGAGAGGTTTGGAGGAAAGGGGAGTGGAGGGAAGTGTATGTGTGTGTGGAAGGGGAGGGAGTGTGGTAGGAGGGTGAGGTGGTGTGCAGGTGGAGGGGAAAATATCAGTGTGGAGGAACGTGTTGGAAAGTGGAGAGGTGAGGGAAGGCGACTGGAGGGAAGTGGATGTGTGTGTGGAAGGGAAGGAGGAGTGATGGGTGGTGGAGAAGTCGGGTGCAAGTGGAGGGGGAATTAATAGTGTGAAGGAACGTGTGGGAAAGTGGAGAGGTGAGGAAAGGCGAGTGGAAGGAATTGTGTGTGTGTGGAGGGGGAGGTAGTTAATTACAGGTGGAGGAAGTGCATGTCTGACTCTTTTCAGGCGTGGGTGGGGTGAGAGAAATACTTGTACTATACTTGTTTAAATAATAATAATAATAACTGAGATAATTGTAACACTGTCAATAGCCGACGTCACCAACTGTTTAAAGGAATGCGGCGTAAAGTAAAAACAGGGATCATGTTGCCTCGCATTGACGAGAAAACAAAGGATAGTAGAAATTTATAGTGCGTTATAATGTAGCACACTCAGGCTGTATTTTTTATTTATTTATTTATGTACTCATTTACTGGTACCTACAATATTGCAGTGCCGTAGATGATTATACTACTTAAATGCTAGGCTACAGATTGGATGTTAGAATGACTTATAGGGCCCAGGCTGACGCAACAAATATAATGACAACGAAAAATATAACAACAAAAACAACGTTATCCTACAAATACAAATAAAAAGTGAGATTCAGTAATGATAACATAATGTATGTGGTCTTAATATCGTATTGCTGCTACCACACTTCCTATTTTCTTTTCGTCTTTCAACACACTCACTTTCTGTACAGTTTACCTTCCCTCAGGTAGGTACAGTTAATACCACAGGTTAACGAACGATTGTCCTCAGGCATAGTATACACGTTATCTCCCCCCAAAAGCCAATATAATAATACCCAGCATAGTCAGTCACCCCAACTCATTAATGCGTGAAGCCTAACAAAGCCCCAGATAAGAAAAGTATAAGTCGCGTCACACCGTATTAGGCTAACTTGCTTCACTCGACTAGGCTAGTTTGAATCGTATCCTTAGCCACACCACGCCTGGGTGACGCCTGTCTGAACATTATCGAGACTCGGCACGTAGCATGACAGCATCGTCCATAACAGCTTGTGCTTATTAAATGCCTCTGAAGTAACGAAACAAGGACGAAATAGCACGATTCTAGACTTGCTAAGGGACCCTGGCGTTTGTGTTGCATACGATATTCAGAATGCTTCACTGATATACAAAAAAAGTTAAAATTTTACTAACTCAAGGCTATGTTTATTTTCGCAACTTCAGTGAGATGTAACTGAGCATGCATGTAAATATAATATACAGAACTGTAGCCAAGAAACTCAGTCGTGTTTATGTTTAAAGGAACACAAGGATATTTATAGAGTGTGCATCTTGATATACGTACAGAAGAGTGATCAAGAAACTCAGACTTATGCACAATGAAACTAAAATATATTAAGCCAAGTAAAGAACACTAATAAAGAAACAAACATCAACTAGAAAACAAATACACTAGATTTAAGACAGTAGATAACCTTGATATAAAGAAACTCCTTATGTGTTTAGTTTATATATTTATCTCATTTTCTCTTTCTTTTCTTCCTCTCTTTCTTCTTCCATCCTTCTATAATTTCTCTTCACATTCTCCCTCCTAATGAAACAAATACATCAGCTCAGGATAGTGTAGTAGCGGTAGTTTTTATATAGCCTAATCGAAGCGCTCTGAGACGAGTAGGTGGAGCGAGGCGGTGTCGAAGCGGAGTTGAGTCATCCATCACAGCCCGACACATCACAGGCTTCGTAAATTTATTCTGCCCCATTCCTGAGATGCCCGGACCGAACCTTTATAAATGAAAACAGCGGAATAACTGATGGAAGGAAAGTGGCTGCTCTCTCTCTCTCTCTCTCTCTCTCTCTCTCTCTCTCTCTCTCTCTATCTATGTGCCTTAAATTGCAGGGGAAAGTCGATTTTTTAAGTGCTATAACTAATTTAAGGTAAAGAAAGTCAACCAACAAGAGAGAGAGAGAGAGAGAGAGAGAGAGAGAGAGAGAGAGAGAGAGAGAGATTACTGGAAAGCCTATACTACTGAACACTGGAGGCTGTCGAAGTGCATCATTGTACTAGTCTCACACACACACACACACACACACATACGATTTTCCTCTTCCACTACCCTCCCTCCACTCCCCCCCCTCCCAGCCTAATCGTTACTTTCGTTTCTGGCTAGACGGAGAAGTCTAACGGCACGGATTAGGGATTAGGTAGCAGATTGGTCGAAAATAATGGTAGAGGTTACGGTAGTACTAAAACTTTCTCCTCGGGACGGGCTGGAGGAAGGAACACGGGTAGAAGAAGGAAAGGGGGGGGAGGGAGGGAGTGGGTGGGATTTCAGTGTGAGAATGGGAAAGGTTGGTAGGAGGGGTGGTGAGGTTTGGAATGGTATGGAGAGGTATGTGTTAGTGGTTGTGGTGGTAAGGTGCATTAGGTAAGTGAAAGGAAGAAGTGGGAATAGAACAGAAGATTAAAGAGTTAGCTGTTTGAGGAAGGGATGGGAAAGATTGGAGGGAAGAGTGGGAGGGGTGGTGGGTGATAAGGTTGGTGGTGATGATGATGGTTAGGTGAGAGGGAGGAAGAGTAAGGATGGCAAGGGGTAATAGAAGGAATGGGAAAGGTTGGTGGTGATGGTGATGGTTAGGTGAGAGGGAGGAAGAGTAAGGATGGCAAGGGGTAATAGAAGGGATGGGAAAGGTTGGTTGGAGAGGTGGTGATGGGTGGTGAGGTTTGGTATGGTATGGAGAGGTATGTGGTAGGCTAGTGATGATGGTGGTAGTGGTGAGGTAATTAGAAAGAAGAGTTAGGATGCCAAGGGGTTATAGAGAAAGAAATGGGAAAGGTTGGTGGTGAGGTATGGAATGGAAGGGAGAGAGGTATGGTGATGAGGTTTGGTATGGAAGGAAAGGTATGTATTAAGTGGTGGTGGTAGTGGTTAGGGAAGTAAAAAGAACAGTATGGATGGCAAGGGGTAATAGAGGAGGAAATGGGAAAGGTTGGTGGTGAGGTTTGGAATGGAAGGGAGAGAGAGGTATGGAAACAGAGGGTGAGGGTGAGAGAGAAAAGTTGAAAAGTTTCGTTTAGTCGGCGCAACATCTGTGGGGTGAGCGAGAGAGGGTGGTGAATAGTGGGGGTAAGGAAGGGTAAGACTTCTTTAATGATAGCCTACGTTAGGTATGCTATGAACGTTCCCTCGGAGGCTTATGTATTTCAAGAAACGATAGGAAAGTGACTGCCAAGGGAGACACTGGAATAACAATAGATTAAGCAAGCCGAGTCGAAGAGTATGTCCAGTCTGGCTGGTTTATACGACTAATGATTTTATATAGATTGTACATTGGTCCTGTGTGGTCAAGTTCTCTCCCAAGGCCCGTTCTTCCGTAAGGGAGAAATCACACAAGAAGAATCTCTCTCTCTCTCTCTCTCTCTCTCTCTCTCTCTCTCTCTCTCTCTCTCTCTCTCTCTCCTCTTTTCTTCCCTCTTTATGTATGTATTTTTCTCTTCCTCTCTCTTTTTCTCTTCCTTTTCTTCCTCTCTTCCATGTTTTCCCCTTCTCTCTCCCACCTTTTCTTCTTCCCTTCTTCCTCTTCCCTCATCCCTCCCTTATTCCATACTCCCTTATTCTCTTCCTCCCTTTTTTCTTCCCACTCTCCTTCCAGACTCCCATTTATGCATATCAACTCCTGTATCTTCTATTTTTGGCCTCGAGATGCCACCATTGCAGTAAAAAAAGAAAACAACAAACAAAACCAACCAACCAAATCCAGCCAGATACTTGCCCTAACACCGTAGTAGGCTATCGTATCAAATAATTGACCGATAGCTTCTGTGGGTTAAGGTCAATGCTATTACAAACTGGGGAAAAAAAAAAATCACCCCACTCCGCAGATAACGATGTAGTAACCCTTATATCCTTTCCTCCACCATTTCCTACTTACCCATTTGCGTCATTTTCCGTGTAGGCCAAATCCATGTTAGCCTCGAACAATAGTAATTTCCTTTTTCTGGGTACTTCGGCGATAAGATAAACACAGGCTGCTACGTCACTCAGCCTGGACTAGTGTTTTGTTAGTGCGTATGTAGCTCTTGTAGAGAAGTGTGTTGAAACGTGTGGTATAGCGGATGGATCAGGTGGAGGCAGCCTTGGCGTTGGCGTTTTCATTAACCTGGGTTGTGAAATTAGAATGCCTAGGCCTGTTTATGGTGCGGCTATGTTTTTTTTTTGTTTTTTTTGGTGGATGTTGCTCGCTATTACTACTGCTGCTGTTATTCCTCCTCCTCCTCTTCTTCCTCTTCCTCCTCTTCTTCCTCCTTCTCTTCTTCCTCCTTCTCTTCTTCCTCCTCCTCTTGCTCCTCCTCCTCTTCCTCCTCCTCTCTTTTTCCTCCTCCTCTTCTTCCTCCTCCTCTTCCTTCTCCTCCTCCTCGTCCTTGTCCTCCTCCTCCTCCTCCTTCTCCTTCTTCTCCTCCTCCTCCTCCTCCTCCTCCTCCTCCTCCTCCTACTACTACTACTACTACTACTACTACTACTACTACTACTACTACTGCTACCACTAATTCAAATGACAACATAATTTGCATCACAATAACCAGTCCACCGTTACTACTACGACCTCCTCCTCCTCCTCCTCCTCCTCCTCCTCCTCCTCCTCCTCCTCCTCCTCCTCCTCCTTCTTTAATTAAGTTTTATAGAGGGTCTATTTTTTAGGACTACATAATCATCGTGTTGGTCAGGCGAAATCAGTCGGTCAGTCAAGTCAGCCATTCAGTTAGTCAATCAGTCAGTCAGTCAGGCACAGCTTAAGATTGCTTCATCACGCGACGCCTCCTCGACTGACCGACAGGCCGTCTATCTCCCCGACTTACTGACTGATGGCTTAATATCCTCCACCGTTATACGATTCGCCACTTGACTGACTTATACTGATTATCGCTGATCCGCCCGGCTGGTTGAGGTGGTTGGCTGGGTGACTGGCTGACTGGGAGGGTGACTGGCTGACTGAGAGGGTAGGTGACTGACTGGGAGGGTGACTGGCTGACTGAGAGGGTGAGTGGCTGACTGGGAATGTGACTGACTGACTGGGAGGTGACTGACTGGCTGGCTACGTGGGTGACTGACTGGCTGACTGAGAGAGTGACTGGCTGACTTGGAAGGTGATTGGCTGACTGGGAGGGTGACTGGCTGACGAGATAGGTGACTGAGTGACTTTACTGGGTGACTGACTGACTGACTGGGAGGGTGACTGATTCGGTGGGTGGATGACTGACTGACTGGGGTGAGTGGCTGGCTGACTTGATGGATGGATGATTGGATTAAAGTCTGAGTGTAGTGAATGAGTGGATGAGTTGATTGTTTAAGTGCCGGATGAACTGATAGACTGACTGGCTCACTTACTGACTGACTTAAGGCCTAACTTCCTGACAGAGTGTGATTGTCTAGCGAGTGAGTGGGTGATTGACTGATTGGATTGTTTGAATACAAGGTTTGTCTGACTTAGACTGACTGACTGACTGACTGACTGACTGACTAACTGACTGCTCGACTAGCTATAACTCAGGACATCTCACCTCCCGAAATTGACCTATCTTTCGGCCACTCCTTTTGACTCTTGTGTAGGAGCAGTGAGTAGCGGGCTTTCTTTCATTATCGTTTCCTTTTTTTGCCCTTGAACTGCTTCCTTTACTGTATAAAAAAACAAAGTGTGGAACTGATAAGAGTATAAGAGGAAGGAAGGAAAGAGAGAGAGGCGGGGGAAGGGAGCCAATAAGTTGAAAGGAGGAGAGGGGAGGAACAGGGGAGGGGGAGGAGTTATGAGGAGGGGAGTAGAGGGTGAGGGGGTGTAAGAGGTGGCAGGGGCTAAGGGTGACAGGTTATGAGGTTACGAGTGGTGGTGGTGGTTTTGGGGGGGTTGGGGGGTAGGGGGATGTATTGGTTTCATGAGGGTGGGGGGGGTAAAGTGGGGGAGAGGTGCAGTATTGAGAAGGAGGGGATAGAGGAAGGAGGAGGGAGGAGGGGGAAGATGAAGAATATAAGAGGGAGAGGGAAGTAGGGAAGGGGAAGAAAGGGGTGGTTACGTGTTGAGGGAGTGGGGTGAGAGAAGGATGACTAATGGTGGAGGTTGGGGTGATGGGGGTGGGGTGGGGATGATATATTGGTAGGGGAAGGATGAGGGTGTGGGGGAAGGTTGTAGGTGAATGAAGGGGAGTATCTAAAAGGGGGAGGTAGGTGTAAAGGGGGATATTGAAAAGGGCTCCTGTGTGTGTGTGGGTGGGGGGGGGGGAGGTGTCCGGATTGGGAGGGGATTGGGGCGGGGGGGGGGGGGAAGCTGACTGGCCACACGACCTACATCATTCCTTGTCATTCTTGAAGTGAAGTTCCCACGCTTTGACCCCAGGTAGAGAGAGAGAGAGAGATACACAATTAAATTATACATACAATCACACTTAATAATTATACATACAGTCAAGGAAAAAAAAAAAAAACCGACAGAAAGACAGACAAACAAAGAGATGAATAAAAGTCGTTGTAATTAAGTAAAGGAAGATAAAAACGAGATAAAACCGGATGCTGATAAAAGATAAAACAGAAAAAAACACATAAAACTCATATCAAAACGGTTAAGTAAAGTGTGGAAAAAGAGGATTACAGATAACGTTGACGATAACAAGAATAACAAGAAAAAGTAAATAAAGAGAGAATAGGAATAAAAATTAATAACAGATAAAGAAGAGAATAAGCAAATAGACAATAGGAAATAAAACAAATTATACAAAACGGAAGGGAAATCAAAGAAAACGGAAGAAGAAAACGGGTGATGATTGTCTATGTCCGCTCATTCATAATAGGCTGGGGAGGGGGGGAACGGGGAGAGGGGAAGGTACTCCGATTAGGGGAAACACTCGTGACATAGTAACCTAGCCCCCTCCTCCCCCCCTTTCCCTCCCTCTCTTCCTACCTATTTCTCTTTTCTTCCCTCTCTTCCTCATTTCTTCCCTCTCTTCCTCATTTCCTACCTATTTCTCTTTTCTTCTCTCTCTTCCTCATTTCTTCCCTCTCTTCCTCTTTTCTTCCCTCTCTTCCTTTTTTCTTCCCTCTGTTCCTCATTTCTTTCCTCTCTTCCTCTTTTCTTCCCTCTCTTCCTCTTTTCTTTTCTCTCTTCCTCTTTTCTTCCCTCTCTTCCTCTTTTCTTTTCTCTCTTCCTCATTTCTTCCCTCTCTTCCTCATTTCTTCCCTCTCTTCCTCATTTCTTCTCTCTCTTCCTCATTTCTTCTCTCTCTTCCTCATTTCTTCCCTCTCTTCCTCATTTCTTCCCTCTCTTCCTCATTTCCTACCCATCTCCTTTCATTCTCCAGTTCTTTTCTCTCTCTTCCTTCTTCCTCTCTTTCTTTTCCCTTTCCCTTTTCCTTCCATCTCTTCTTCCCCTCCTTCTGTCTTTCCTCCATCCTTATTTTCTTTCCTCCTCACCTTTTTCCCATCATTCTCCTCTCCTCCATCTCCTTTCATTCTCCAGTTCTTTTCTCTCTCTTCCTTCTTCCTCTCTTTCTTTTCCCTTTCCCTTTTCCTTCATTCTTCTCTTCCCCTCCTTCTGTCTTTCCTCCATCCTTATTTTCTTTCCTCCACCTTTTTCCCATCATTTTCCTCCCCCCCATCTCCTTTCATTCTCCAGTTCTTTTCTCTCTCTTCCTTCTTCCTCTCTTTCTTTTCCCTTTCCCTTTTCCTTCATTCTTCTCTTCCCCTCCTTGTCTTTCCTTCATCCTTATTTTGTTTCTTTTTCCACCTCTCCTCTCCTTTCTCTTCTTTATCTTTACCCTTTTCGTCTTTCTTCCTTTTGTGTTTTCCTCTTCTTTCTTTCCTCCATTCTTGTTTTTTTTTCTTTCCCCACTTCTCTCCTTTCCTTCCTCTTTTTCCCTTCTTTCTTGCTTTTCCTATCATCCGTCCCTTCTCTTCCTTTTCCCTTTCTTTACTTATTGCTCCTCTTTCTTCCCTTTCTTCTCCCTTCCTTTCTCTATTTGTACCTATTCTTTCTTCCTATTTTCTTCCTTTTCATTCCTTCATATTCTCCTCCTTACTTTACTCCCTCTCTTCCATTTCCTCCTTCTCTTCTCTTCCCCTATCCTTTTTCCCTTTCTTTCTTTTTTTCTTTTATTTCTTAACTTATTTTCTTTCTTCCTCATCTTTACTTCCTTCTCTTATCTCCGTATCCGTCTTCCTTCCCTTCTTTCACGATTGTTTGTTTGTTTTCATCCTCTCTTATCCTCTCCCTTTCTTCTCCCGTTCCTTTCTGCTCTTTCCTTACCTCTTTCTCTCCTCTCTTCACTCATTTTTTCTCTTACTCACCACATCCTTCTCCTCCTCCTTCCCCTCTCCTTCCTCATCAGATCCTACTCCCCTCCCCTCCCAACCCCCTCTTTCTCAACCTCTTATTAGCGGTCAAGTGTGTGTGTGTGTGTGTGTGTGTGTGTGTGTGTGATAAGTCAGTGATGCGTGAAAGCTGAGAACCTGATTTATTTATGTGCGTAATTATGCTCGGACATGTGTGTGTGTGTGTGCGTGTGTATGTATGTACGCATGTGTGTATGGTTATCCTGTGTGTGTGTGTGTATGTGTGTGTATGTGTGCGTAATGGTGTATGAATATTCCTCTTTAGCTATGGGTGTGTGCGTATAGTGAGGGGCTTATGTAATGTGTGTGTGTGTGTGTGTGTGTGTGTGTGTGTGTGTGTGTGTGTGTGTGTGTGCCAGGTGAGGTAATTAAAGACACACCTGTGGAAGGGGTGGCCAGAATTTTCGATACCTCGTTTGCACACCTTGATCATCTCTCATATCTCTGCTGAATGTTTGGATGGGGTGATAATCTTACCTTCCCTCCTTCCCTCCTTCATTCTTTCCTTCCTGCCTCCTTTATTCCTTCCTTCCTTACTTTCTTTCTTTCTTTCTTTCTTTCTTTCGTTCTTTCTTTCTTCCTTCCTTCCTCCTTTATTCCTTAGGTGTGTTAATAATCTTACTTTCCTTCTCCTTCCTTCCTTCTTTACTACCTACCTTTCTTCCTTCTTTACCTCCTTCCTCTATTCCCTACATGTGTTAATAATCTTACTTTCCCCCTCCTTCCTTCCTTTCTTCCTTATAGCCATCCTTCCTTCCTTTCTTCCTTTATTAAATGTTTAGGAGGGATAATAATCTTACTTTCCTTCTACCCTTCTTTTTATCCTTCCCTCCTTCCTTCCTTCCCTCCATCCCTCCTTTATTCATTTTTTCTTTTCATTCTATCCATCTTTATTTATTGCTTGCTTCTCCCTTCCTTGTTTCTTTCTCAGTGTTCTCCTTCCTGTGCACTCCTATTTTCACTTATGCTTTTTCGTTTCTATTTCTATCTGCCATTTTCCTTTCCTCTAAACTTTTCTTCCTTTATATTAATCCCACAATCATTAATTTCTCTCTCTCTCTCTCTCTCTCTCTCTCTCTCTCTCTCTCTCTCTCTCTCTCTCTCTCTCTCTCTCTCTCTCTCTCTCTCTCTCTCTCTCTCTCTCTCTCTCTCTCTCTCTCTCTCTCTCTCTCTCTCTCTCTCTCTGTAGCTTATCCTCTCTTTCTTTCCGTTTCTTTTTTTCTTTTATTTCTTGGCTTATTTTCTTTCTTCCTCATTTTTACTCGTCTTCCTTCCCTTCTTTCACCCTTGTTGGTTGGTTTTCATCGTCTCTTATCCTCTTCATTTCTTATCTCCTTCCTTTCTACTCTTGCTTCCTTCTTTTTATCGTTCTTCCTATCCATATTTATTTTTTTTCTTTTCTCATTCCTTCATTTCTTTTTCTTTCTCTCCTTCCTTTCTTTCTTTCCTTCTTCCCTTCCTTCCTTCCTCTCTTTTCTTTCTCTCTCTTATCACCATCCGTCACAATTTTTCGCAGGTTATATATTTTTTTTCCTTTCGCTTCGTGGCTTCTTTTTCTTACTCACTTCTACCCTCCCACCCACTCTCTCCCTCTCTCCCTCTCTCTCCCTCACCCTCCTCCCTCCGTCCGTCTCTCGCTCTCTCCCTCTCTCTCTCACTTGACCGGTGTGGTGAAGGTCCAGAATAACGGTGTGGAGAGGTCGAGAGAGAGAGAGAGAGAGAGAGAGAGAGAGAGAGAGAGAGAGAGAGAGAGAGAGAGAGAGAGAGAGAGAGAGAGAGAGAGAGAGAGAGAGAGAAAGGAAAAGGGCATTGGTAAGGAAAGGAGGATGAGGAGGAGGAAAGGGAGGTGTTGTAGGAATGGAAGAAATAGGTATGTGGGGGTAAGAAGGGAGGGAGGGAGGAAAGGGGGGGACTGGAGGTATCGAGAGGGAGGGAGAGAGAGTGAGAGAGAGAGAGAGAGAGAGAGAGAGAGAGAGAGAGAGAGAGAGAGAGCATTATGACAGATTGACAGGCCGAGTGAGACATGAAAGGAAAGGAAACACAAAGGAGAGGGAAAATAAAGAAAGAAGAAGTACGTAAAGAAAATGGGGAATAAAAGAAAAAAAAACATGAAAAGATCTAAAGAAAAAAGTGCGGTAAAACATGTTCAAAGAGGAAGTGTAAGAAAATATAAGAAAAAGAAACTAATAAATATAAATCATAGTAAAACAGCGAAAATATAACAGTAGGAGAGAGAGAGAGAGAGAGAGTCACCACCAGAATAGCCTTAACACCCTGAAAAAGACGTACTAACGAATAGGTCCCTCCCTCCCTTCCTCCCTCCCTTGCTCTTACTCCCACCCTACCTCCCTTCCTCCCTCCACTCCAACTCTCTCCCTTCCTTCCTTCACCCTGATTCATCCTAGTCATAAATAGACTACTAGAGCATCCCCTCCTCCTCCTCCTCCTCCTCCTCTTCCTCTTCTTCATCTTACTCCTCCTACGCTTCTTCCTCCTTCTCCTCCTGCACTTCCCTTCCTTCAAACGAATCAGGGATCTTTCCTCTCTATCTATCTCTATTTATCTATCTATCTATCTATCTATCTATCTTTATCCATCTTCTATCTCTGTATGACTGACAAACCAAGTAACTCACCAACTGACGGTCAAATTGGATAAAGAAAAAGACAGACAGACAGACAGACAGACAGACAGACAGACAGACGGGTAGAAAACATAAAAATACACAGATCAAGCAAATTTTATGGCTTGATATGAAGGAGTTGTACCTAATATGAGAGAGAGAGAGAGAGAGAGAGAGAGAGAGAGAGAGAGAGAGAGAGAGAGAGAGAGAGAGAGAGATTGCTAACTAAAAGACGAGAGAGAAAAAATCATATGTATAAGTTAAACCAAAAAAAAACAGTATTAGAGAGAGAGAGAGAGAGAGAGAGAGAGAGAGAGAGAGCAAACAACCCAGACCCAGGACCAACAGTTTGCAGGCTCAACATTCGCGAGTCAATAGTTTACTGTTTGCATTCAGCCAGGACTGACTCGCGCCCCTTCCTTCCCCGTGCCTCGCCTGCCTTTCATCACTCCTTTTTTCCCACTCCTCCTTTTCTCCTCCCTTGTGCACTTTCTTCCTTTTTAGTCCTTTTTTTTGTCACAGCCTTTCATCGTTCTCTTCTGTTTCCCTCCACCTTTTCCATTATTCTCCTTCTCTTTCGTTCTTTCATTTAATAGTTTCTTCCTTTTTTTCTCTTTTTCACAGCTTATTTCTTCCTTTTTTATTTAATTTCCCTCCACCTTTTCCATTATTTCCTTATTTCTGTTTTCCTTCGTTACTCCATTTAATACTTTCTTCCTTTTTTTTCCTCTTTCACGGCCTTTATTTTTTTTTCTACTTCCCTCCACCTTTTCCATTCTTCCCCTTTTCCTTCGTTCCTCCATTAATTACATTCTTCCCTTTTTCCCTTTTTTTTGTCACAGCTTTTCTTCTTTTCTTTCTATTTTCCTCCACCTTTTCCATTATTCCGTTATTTCCCTTTTCCTTCGTTACTCCATTTAATACTTTCTTCCTTTTTTTCATCTTTTTTTCACAGCGTTTCGTTTTTTTTTCTACTTCCCTCCATCGTTTCCATTATTCCGTTATTCTCCTTCTCTTTCGTTCCTCCATTTAATACTTTCTTCCTTTTTTTTCCTCTTTTTTTGTCACTGCTTTTCTTGTTTTTTTTTTTATTCCGCTTCGCTTGTTATCATTCCTTTATTTCCCTTCTTTCCTTCTTTCCTCCTTTGTGCTTTTTTTTCTTCTATTTTTCACATCTCAGTTTTTTTTCTTATTTCGTTTCACCTTTGTCATCATTGCTTAATTTCCCTTCCTTCCTTCCTTCCTTCCTTTGTGCTTTTTCTTCCTTTCTTTTCTTCATCTCACATCTTTTCTTCGTTTTCTTTATATTTCCCTTCACCTTTGTCCTCATTGCTTTATTTCTCTCCCGTCCTTCCTTCTTTCCTCCCTCCTTTATGTTTTTTCTTCTTTTTTTCTTCATCTCAGTTTTTCTTCGTTTACTTCTATTTTGCGTCACCTTTGTCATCATTTCTTTTTTTCCCTTCTTTCCTTCCTTCATTTCTTTGTGCTTTTTCTTCCTTTTTTCCTTCATCTCACAGCTTTTCTTCGTTTTCTTTTCCATTTCCCTTCACCTTGTCCACTATTCCCTTATTTCCCCTCTTCCTTTCTCCATCCTTTGTACACTTCCTTCCTTTTTTTCCACTTTTCCACTTCCTTCGTTTTTTTTATTCCACTTTACCTTTTCCACCATTCTTTATTTCCCCTCTTCTTTCTTCCCCCTTCGTTCACTTTCCTCCATTTTCTCCTCTTCTTCCTACTTCATTTCTTCGTTTTTATTTTAAGTCAACTTCATCTTTTTCATCATCTCTTCATTAATTCCTATCCTTTCTCCCTCATTTGTACACTTTCCTCTTTTTCCTCTATCTCATCCTTTTCGCTTTTTCATATCGCTTCATCGTCTCTATGTGATATTAATTTTTTCTTTATACTTCCATATCTTTCTCTTCCTTGTTTTATGATCTCTTTCTATATTCTCCTTTCGGTTATATTTATGTTATTCCTCCAACTTATTCTTCCTTTGATTCGTTCCTTTTCTCTTTGCATTCCTATTTTTTTTTCTTTTTCACTCAATTTACTCGTTTTTTTCCTATAATTATCCATTCACCAATCTTTTTTTTTTATCTTTTATTTACTCTTCTTTCCTATCTGTTTTTCATCTAATCACCTTTTCTTCGATTTTTACTCCTTTATCATATCTAATTTATCCATCCGCCCACCTTTTCCTAACCTGTTTACTCCTTTTTCTTATCTGTTTTTTCGATCCATCAACCGCTTCTCCTGTTTACTCTTCTTTCCCTCCTCTCTGTTTCTTTCTCCTTCGTACACATTCCCTCTTCTTTCCTCTTTCTGCTTCTCTTTCCTCACTTTCTTTCTGTACCTTTTCTCTTCCTGCTCCCTCTCTTGCCTTCCTCTATTTTTGTTTCTCTTATCTCCTTCCTCTCTTCTCTCCTCCTCCCTCTCTTTCTTCTTCCTGTTCCTCTTCTCTCTTTCTCCCTCTCTTCTCTTTATATCTGTTCCTCTTCTCTCTTCCTCTCTTGTCCTTCACTATGCCTGTTCCTCTTCTCTGCTCCTCTCTCTTCCCTTCCTCTATTTCCGTTCCTCTTCTCTCCTCCTTCCTCTCTTCCCTTCCTCTATTTCCGTTCCTCTTCTCTCCTCCTTCCTCTCTTCCCTTCCTCTGTTTCTGTTCCTCTTCTTTCCTCCAGAGCTCCTCCTCCTTATCCTCCCCTGTATGCCTGTTCCTCTGCTCTCCTCCTCCCTCTCTTCCCTCCCTCACTTCCTGTTCCTATTTCATCACTCCGCTTCATCTATCTTTCGCTCACCTGTAAGTGTGTTTATACCTGAGGGCGCTGGGCAGGTAATTAAATCAGGTGAGAGAGAGAGAGAGAGAGAGAGAGAGAGAGAGAGAGAGAGAGAGAGAGAGAGAGAGAGAGAGAGAGAGAGAATGACACCTGGCGACATTGTTTTGGATTTTCTTTGGTCTGTTTTCGCTGATTGTCTTTGTGTGTTGCGGTCTCTCTCTCTCTCTCTCTCTCTCTCTCTCTCTCTCTCTCTCTCGAATCAGCTCATCTTCAAGGTTACGCTGCACAAGAGAGAGAGAGAGAAAAAAAGATGGTTAGGCTTAAATTTACCCTTTGATATTTGGAGTTGGCGAGCGTTCTTTGGGTTGAATATTATTAATTTATTACTACTTTATCTTTGCTCTTCTGGTTTTGTGTTAGTTTATTCACTCTTTATGTTCTTGGCGGTTTGTTTGTCGGTCGATAGTCATGTATTTCCCCTCTTCTTCCTTCCCTCCTTTGTTCACTTTCTTCCTTTTTCCCCCTTTTCGCGACTCCATTTCTTCGTTTTTTTTCTTTTAGTCAACTTCACCTTTTCCTTCATTCCCTTATTCACTTATATCTTTTTTCTCTCATTTGTACAGGTTCTTCTTTTTTTTTCCTTTATCTCATCTGTTTAGGATTATGAAAAAAGGTCCTCGGTT
Source organism: Eriocheir sinensis (assembly GCF_024679095.1). NCBI lineage: Eukaryota > Metazoa > Arthropoda > Malacostraca > Decapoda > Varunidae > Eriocheir > Eriocheir sinensis. The sequence goes on from NC_066544.1 coordinate 6,546,934, forward strand.
TGATGCGTTTTTGTTTTCGTTTTTAATTTTGTTTATGTTACTTATACTTTTTTTATTTGCCTTATTTATAGTGTTTTCCTTTTTTCGATCATCTGTTAAAAAAGAAGTTAGGTTAGAACGTCTTTACCTTCGTTGTATATAAATAAATAGCTCCACGATTTCACTATTTTTGGTTTAAGATGAGCTTCCTTTTCCTCCTCCTTCTTCTCGTTTTCCTCTTCCTCCTCCTACCTCTCTTCCTCCTCCTACTTCTCTTCCTCCTCCTACTCCTCTTCCTCCTCCTACTCCTCTTCCTCCTTCTACTCCTCTTCCTCCTCCTACTTTTCTTCTTCCTCCTCCCTATATACCTTCTCCAACCCCTACATCCCATCCTTTCCTTACACATCCCTTCTCACGCCCTCTTCTCCTTCCTCTCACCGCCCCTTCTTCCCTCACTCCTCCCCTTCCCATCCCCACACATCTTCCTTCCTCTTTTTTGATTTCTTATCCTTAAATTTTCCTCATTGCTGTATTTTATTCTATTTTATTTTCTCTCTTATCCTCTTATTGCCTCCTCGTGCATGTAATTTTCAGCTTATTGTCAGTAACGG